>NC_056747.1:352681971-352684471 GCF_019279795.1 Protopterus annectens | reverse complement strand
ACTAGGTGGCGTCACTCTATATGCTATTCCTACCAGTTTGATACAAACCTGTTATTCCTACCTATAGCACACTGGCCCCTGTTTTTCCACTGTGTCTTTACCTTCCCTCTTAGCATCCTTCTTACCTATTATCTCTCTAACAGCCTTTATATCTTCCTACCAGCCACTTCTTTCTAACATTCTGTCCCTCTTAAACTTCAATTTTACCAAACTTACCTGCTGATTTTTTCTTCAACCTCACTGATTGTCTTCCTGGCAGAACTCTCTCTTGTCTGATCCCGCTCCATTCGCCCTTCGGGCTCACTCTGCTCCCCTACCCTACCCCCTAATCCCACCCACCCCCGGTGCTCCTAAACTTATTCCACCTACAGTCCACACCCCATCATACTTACTCCAATCACATAACCAAATAACTACTACACCCGCCCCCTTTTCCTCTAAAACCTGCCCACACTATCTATCCCTAATCACTTCTCCTTACACCTTTCTCTCTACCTTACCCAAATTCTTTTCCCAAACTATCACTGTTCCACTCAAATCACCATCCTTAAATATGTATATCCCTACAATCCCCCACAAAAATCAAACTTTAATTTGGTAACTCCTATTACCCTCTCTAGCCTCTACCTACCTTCTTACCTCATTTGAACACTCTCCCAATAACCCTTTCCTACTACCTTCCAAACATACCTTATCACAAACAAAACCTTCTTCTCATTTCTGGCTAAATATCCCTTATATACCTCGCTATCAATTACCAAAATATCATCGAATTACTCATATCAACTTCTCTTACCCAAAAACTAGAAAACTATTTGATTTCCACAGCAAACCAGTGCACCCTAAACCTATAGCACCCCTTCTATCTCTATTAGATGGTGATATTCACCCTAACCCAGGACCAAATAATCCACCTCCCACAACAGTTATAAACCACAATAATACTATAAAACCTCCTCCTCCCAAACCTACCAACTCACTCTCTATTGCTCACCTGAACATACGCAGCATATGCAACAAAGTTACTCAACTCCATGCTCTCTTACAGACTCAGCCATTTGATATCCTATGTTTATCAGAAACATGGCTAAAACCTTCTATTAAAGACATTGAAATCTCCCCACCTGGCTATAATATTA
Source organism: Protopterus annectens (assembly GCF_019279795.1). Classification (NCBI taxonomy): domain Eukaryota; kingdom Metazoa; phylum Chordata; order Ceratodontiformes; family Protopteridae; genus Protopterus; species Protopterus annectens. The sequence continues at coordinate 352,683,332 of NC_056747.1, read as the reverse complement.
TTAGACTCGACCGTACTTCCAAAAAAGGAGGTGGAGTAGCAATCCTCTATAAAACTGAACTACAAGTCAGTACACTTAACCTTAACTTACCTACTAATGCTAGTGCAGAAATAGTAATCTCCAAACTGCAGCTAAATACTAGTAAAGCCATAAATATCATCTGTGTCTATCCCCCCCTAGGAACAACTGCAATATATTAGAAGACATTCTTAGCTGGCTCACTAGTAATATCCCACAAGAAACCATTATTCTTGGGGACTTTAACATTGACTGGAACTCTTGCACAAATATAAATCCCACCACCCACATTAACCTGTATGGCTACTCACAACTAATTAATCACCATACCAGAACCAATAAAATCAATAACAAGGCAACCACCTTAGACTGGATACTAACTAATACCCCACAGCAAACCTACACAACAGGCATCCTTCCTGATGACCTTAGTGACCATTGTCTGACATATATTATTAGACATAAAACCAACATAACATTCCCAAACACTTTCCGAACAATACGCTCAAAAAAGCATTTCAACCTAGAACTTTTCCAAGCAGAACTTAATCAATGTAATTGGTCTCCGCTAAAAACTCTCCCTCTCAACAATGCCGTGGAATACTTTAATTCTACATTCTTGGCTATCTTGGATCATCATGCTCCAACCCGTTCTATCAGAATCATAGCTAAACCAGCCCCATGGCTTACTATTACTACTAAATAGAAAATCCTACTTAGAAATAAATATTGGGCAAAATGGCGGATTTCCAAGAATCCGTCAGACCATCAAACCTTTAGAGAACACAGAAACAGTACTAAAAGAGCCATCCTGCTAGATAAAAAGAATTACTATCTACAATTACAACAATCCTCTACCAGACAACCTAAAAAATTCTGGGCTAGTATTAATAATCTTCTCTACCCAGGCCAATCAATCACACCCAGTCCCCAAGGATCTAACCCCAATAATCCAAAAGAAACTGCCAATGCCTTCAACTCTTTTTTCACAGAAACCATTCAAACTCTAGCTAGCCACCTATCACCTGATATATCTAACTTGCCCACATCTTCCCATAATCCACCACCACAATTTCACCCCAACCAGTATCCACTTCTTACATCTCCTCCCTTCTCCAAAAGTTAAAACCAACCTCCCCATCTGCAGATAAACTCCCAGCAGAATTCTTGCAAAAAGGTGCTAAAGCCCTAGCCTACCCTATTTCCATTCTGATAAACAGATCTATAAAAGAAGGTGAAGTACCATCAATCTGGAAAATCTCACATATCATCCCATTACATAAAGGTGGAATTTCCAATGACTTCTCCAACTATCATCCCATAGCTTTACTATCCCCTATAGC
>NC_056747.1:352644471-352671971 GCF_019279795.1 Protopterus annectens | reverse complement strand
CTCTATGCAGTGCCTAGCACCCATGTTTCCTTAGACTCTCTTAACTGATATTATAGCCTTGCAGGTGAAAAAAATGAAGACTCTTGGAGCACATACAAGCCTCTGTATGAGCACTTGCTCCCACTAGGGGTGAGCAGAGGTGTAGCAGCTTTATGCCCTATGTTGTCTATGCTTAATCAGTCTTAGGTCTTCTCCTTCCAGAAGGAGAGTCATGCAGAGGTTTTACATCAACGTCTGTTTTCTAGAAAAAAAAAACTTTGTCTTGCTAGCATGTCCAGTGGTGTGGGATGCATGTTGGTTACTGCTCCTTTCTATTCCTGTATCTCTGGTAATTTAATGTTCTGCATCTTTACAACAGGGGATAGTCTGTCTCAATATTTTATGCTTTGGCTTCCTTTATAGCTTTATATCTTTCAACATGCTTTCCCCTAGATGAGAATGTTCAGTGTACTGGAATCAAACTCAGAGCCTAGAAATAGTGGTCAAATACCCTGTTATCAGACCATTTATTCATCAGCCTTTTAAAGAACGTCAAGTTATCTCCCTGTCTTATATACATTAGTAATTGTTTTCTACACATTACCAGCTCTGTGATAAAAGGAGTTTCTTAGCTTTGTTTTCACTGAAGGTAATTACATTAATAAGGAATTTAATTACATTAATAAGGAATTATTTCTTATGCCTGAGAAATGGCACTCAAATTCCATTCCCAAAGTACAAATTGCACAAGTTTTAAAAGATGCCAGAATTAGATATGTGGTGTGTTATCTGCACTTTCTGTTACAGAGGTCTGTTCAAGAACTTGTATCTTTATTTATTTCTGCAAGATGACACAGTCGGTGCAAGTGATAGGATTATTAGCTTGACTTTTATTATTTCCCACATGCCACACCACAATGTCATTCATATGTCTTCCTCTTGTATTAGAACCAGTGATAAATATTTTTTAGCTACTGATGAATTTGCTCCAGATTGGCTTATTACTGACATTTCTCTACACCATAGGTCAAAACTTGCAATAGCTACATACCACCAAATAATTATCCCTTCATGTTACTGGTAAAAAATGACATCTTTCTACTTAGTGATTTTAATGTCAAACTATTTGGCGTGTCTAAACAAGAGCTTACTGGTCAACTATTTCAACTAATGAAAGAACCAATCAGGCCAAATTACACAACTAACATTCAGTCTCCACGTGACATCCTTATTACCATCAAGAAAGACCAGAGTATGTACATTCCAGCCAGGTCTTATGGCCAGTCTTGGTGTCCACTGCACAATGATCTGTTGCTTTGGAAAAAATGTGTGCCTCATATTCTCTACTACATAAGGAACTATTCATCCTAAAACATATATGCCTTCAATAATAATCTCATGTCCATCAACTGATCTCACCTCTAAAAAGTCACTGCCTCACATTTTACACAATTGCCCTAACCCATATTCTTCTAAACCTCAAGAAACAGTGCTTCCACCTAAAATGTAAATTTTAAAAGGGTCATACAACCATGGATGGCCATGGACCTCCAAGGATGACTCAAACAAACACATATTCTGTGGGCTCACTGGAAACAAATTTATTCTGGTAATGCTCACCTTGAATATCTTCACCCTAGAAATCAGACAGGAGCCAGAAATTAGTCTATTACAAGGAAAAAAAATAAAAGCACCCTTTACCTAAATAGATTTTGAGATGAAGTTAAAAAATAGTAGGATCTAAAAGCTTCTGCAATTCATCCCCTTCACTCACGAAGAAGTTGGTGAAGAATGTTTAATTTTCATTAAACCTTCTTTTTCTTTTGCACCTAGCATACTGCCTGCTATGCCCTATGACCCTTAATCCCATCCTTCTCTTAGAAGAGTTTCAGTGACAGAAACACAACTTGTTGATTCTGTCCCTAATCATGGAAACCCTGCTAGTGACAGATGTCTTCCATAGTTTTTAAAAATGTGTATAAACCACATTGTGTACCAAATTTGCCATCTCTTCAACCTCTCATTCTCTTAATATTCATGTTTCCACATATGCAAGAGAACAAATGTAACTTGTATCCCTATGTGTTCCTTACCAACAGCAGTTTCAAACTACAGACACATCTCTCTACTCCACTTTCTTGGTAAAAGTATGCCAGCAAACAAAGAATATTTGTGTGAGCACAATATTCTTTCTATACAAAACATTATTGAAAGAAAAAAAACTACTCAGACAGCCCTGTTTCCCCACATCGATACCATCATCTAATTTCTGAGCTAAGTCATGTAATAGATGTACTCTTTGTTTGCCTAAGTAAGGCATTTAATTACATAAGACACACACTTCTTCTAACCTCACTATTTGCATCCATATTTGGGGCATTCATCAGAATCATAGCAAAGGTGGGGAAAAGAGGGCTGTTGGCTCAGAACAAAGTATCAGGGGCCAAAATGAGCAGTACTTAATCAGTCAAATGTAATAACAGCATTTTTTGTTAGAAACTGCAGCACTTTAGTTCTGCATATGTGCAGTGGCATAACGTATAACAGCTGCTTGTTACAAATGTAGCAAGCAGTTTGCTACAGATCAAAATACCCAGTTTTTTTTTTTTTTTTTGCTCAGGTTGGAGGTGCTATGATGTTAAAAACCAAGAAAGAAGCACAAGATCAGGTACATTAGACCTTTTTTTTTCTTTGCTTCTCAAGTGTGAGGGGCATACACAGATGTGGAAGAAATGATCCCTGCTTGCTTCTTAAATAAGGAGGGCACTGCCAGACTGGGAACAATGGATCTTTTTTGTTCCATATCAGGGATGGCACTGGACACCAAGTAGGTAGCTATACCTGTGGCATTAACTATGATGTGTTTTCATAGCTACCTTCCTAATTAAACCTCTTAGGCCTGCAAACCCTTTCCAAAATAATATGTCCATTTATTCTCTCTTTGCTGCCTATTAAACACCATTGTAGCTCAATCAAATCCACCATCAACCACCTATCTTAGAGCACTCTGATCTTTTAATCCCTAACCCTTCTATAAGAAACACTCAGTAACTCGTTCTGTCATTCAGACAATTCACCAAAAAACACAGACCGCGTTATCTTCCCTCATTCAAGTAATCCTTCAACAGTCCCAAATTCCCTAGCCTACTCAGATCATGCATCTTGTGTCTTATGGCCTAAGGTATGGTATGAACTTCTAGCCAAGTGAACGGTTCTGCAGCCATTCAGAAACTCAGATTAAGTTTCTTAGCTCATCTAACTGAGACAGGAGCAACTTGTTCCTCCTTCAAAGACATTGCCATAATATAAATTTAACAAGTCTAATTTTACCCACCTTATCAACAATTAATCAGCACCTCTTGCTGCCTTATTAATATTTCCCTTAAATGTTGTAAATACTATATTTTTGTAATATTGCAAGGAGCTGTTTCATGCTACTCATTCTATATATGACTTAGTAATTCTTAGGCTATAAAATAATTATTTTATAACCACCACTTATGTTCTACATGCATGTTGAATTTGTTATTCCATTTCTCACCAATCAGCTATTATCTCTTCAAAAAGGTCTCAATTTTCTCTTTTAATTTCTCTGTGAAATGGTCACTATCTATTTAGGAGCCATTTACAGTATTTCCAGTTCATATAATTCATTTGAGGAGAGTCAAGTGGAAGGACAACCATTTTATGGTCAGTCTATAAACATACATCATAAAATACTTTATAATAAGTGAGCATGTAAAGGAACTACAAGCAAATTTACACTAGATAGTAAATTATATCTGTATGAAATGTGAGAATACATTCTGTTGAGTTTGTTTCAATCTGTAGGTGTCAACTACAGTGTGTGTGTGTGTGTGTGTGTGTGTGTGTGTGTTTCCTCAATCAATAAATAACCGTACTTCATTTAACATGAGTGATAAATAGATTCTTTAAAGCTATGTAAGCTAGTGAGAGTGCATAGTAGCGTTTCATTCTCCACCAAGCTATGTAAGCAAGTGAGAGTGCATAGTAGCGTTTCATTCTCCACCAATCACAAACACTCATGACCTATTATGATCTACATTTTGTAATCCTAATGAAATACAATGTAAAGGCATCATATTCAAAAGTGCATAAACACAACCTGTAACTAAATGTATATTGCATATCCTAATAACAGTGTAATTCTATCAGAGCTTCCCTTCCTTTTATAATCTGCATATTGAGCCCATAAAGTATTTGTGATAGTAATTATAACATTGGCAGATCTATCTGTTCACTTATTAACATGGATTTCTTTAGTCCATTTATTTATCTGCTTTATTGGACTACCTTGTTCATCATTCAAATGTGTTTCTTATATCAGGAAAACATCTCATTTTCTTTACAAACATGAATACTCTTCTCTGCTTGGGCATAGCATGTATTCCATTAATATTGATGCAAATTACTTCTGGCATCATTGTGAAAACATCAATGAATGAACATGTAAGACAAGTAAGATATGTTATCTTTTGTAAGTCTTCAGCAAGTAAATAAATGCACAACAGACATTTCATAATGACATTCCAGTTAGTACTGGTATTAATTTCTGACGGGTGCTATCAAACCTGATTTGTAACTCAGCTTGCATAGGTATAGAGAAAATGGATCACCTGAGCATCACAATTAATAAAGGGAAATAAAAAAAAAGAGATGAATTTGCTCAAGGAAGTATATCTCTCAGGAATACAACGCGCTTATTGATAAGCTAGTAGAATATTAGACCCCAGACTGACAGTTATTCATGTGCTCCTCTGTAGATTCAAATACCAGAGATAAAATATGATGGAGCTAGGATGTTTGATCGAATGATCAAACCATACCTCTCAAGTGTACCTCATTACGAGGAACGTTCCTCATTTGAGGTCCTAAAACATTCATGTTCCTCGAAGTTCCACATCGAAAGTATTTGTCGCACATTCAGTGTTAGGTATTTATTTATCTGATATCCATGATAAAAAGAGCAGAATCATATTAATTCATCAAAATAAGTTTTTATATGTAAAAAATAGCACATTTTATCCATCTTATGAGCTTTCTAGATGAAGTTCTTAGTAAGCTGTAAGTAAGTGTTCCACATTTTGTCCATTTGTCACACATTATAAGAAGTAGTGTTCCTCATTTTGGAGATGGAGGGTTGAGAGCTATGACGTCTGAATCCATAACCACCCAACACACTTTAACGAAAGCGCTTTAACGAAAAAAGCGCTTTCGTTAAAGCGTGTCAATAAAAAAAAATACATTTACTGTGCCCCCCCACTTTAATATTCTCCCTCCGAGACTGCACTACAGTGGGGAAAAGGGAAGTTTCCCTTATCCGCACCGTAGTACGGCCTCGGCAACAGGCATACTTATGTGAAAGTGCTTCTTCAGTAAAAAGCACTTTCGCGCAAGTATGCTTGAGCTTAATGGATTCGGACATTTGATCATTCGACCAAACGTCCTGGATCCAGTATGATACAATGTCGTCTTCATCTTAATTGGAAATATAAAATGTTACTTAATGATTCCTTCCGTAATTGTTTCTGAAATGCTTCTGAACTTTTGCAGAAGCATTACATTTTTATAACAGTTCCATAGGTAAGTTTGAATGGTTGCATTTAGGATCTTTCGTTTATTTGTGAAAAGGCTTGGCATTACTTAGTAGCCAGAGGTGTAACTAAAACAACATATAAGGCAGAACAAGATTTGGAATGCAAAGTGATGAGGAAGCAGAAGGAACTTTCAAAATATGACTGGACTAAAATATTAACAAGTGGGAAGTCAAAGAAAAGCATAGCCAACTAAAAGATGTAAAAGGAAATTGCTAGAGCAGTTCTAAAGACTTGAGAATAGAGAATGTCAGGTAGAGGTGGAATCCTGAAGGGTAAATGGAATGGTTATACTAAGACTGATCACGTCGCTTTTCAGCAAACCATAGTTTCAGAAGGCATTTCAGTCAAACAAACTCAACTATAGTCGATTTTACATGGGGGCAAACTTTCCATGCAACCATTCAGGAGGCATTGCTTATGTTGAACTTAACCAACTCTGAAATCATTTGTCCTTAGAGCAAGTTATTATAGTTTGGGAGTAAGCCCATATGGTGGAACAGCTGACAGGGTCCTGCTTTGCTAAAAAGAGAGCATGATCAGATAGACAAACACCACTAGAATATTAGTTGCATTAAAATGGAAGGCAGAAGGTGGTGGGTGGGAATGGTGCAAAGCAGGTGAGCTGGACCATGGAAGCAGGCTGGTGATGGGTATTGCTGGATCATGGTGGTAGGCTGTGGATGGGTACTGTTGAATCATGGCGGCAGGCTGGGGTTGGGTACTGCTGGATCATGGAGTCAGACTGGGATGGGTACTGCTGGAAGATGGTGGCAGGCTGGGGATGGGTACTGCTGGATCATGGTGGAAGGCTAGGGATGGGTACTGCTGAATCATGGCAGCAGGCTGGGGATGGGTACTGCTGGATCATGGCAGCAGCCTGGGGATGGGTACTGCTGGATCATGGCAGCAGGCTGGGGATGGGTACTGCTGGATCATGGTGGCAGGCTGTGGATGGGTACTGCTGAATCATGGCAGCAGGCTGGGGATGGGTACTGCTGGATCATGGCAGCAGCCTGGGGATGGGTACTGCTGGATCATGGCAGCAGGCTGGGGATGGGTACTGCTGGATCATGGCAGCAGCCTGGGGATGGGTACTGCTGAATCATGGCAGCTGGCTGGGATGGGTACTTGCTGGATCATGGTGGCAGGCTGGGGATGGGTACTGCTGGATCATGGCAGCAGGCTGGGGATGGGTACTGCTGGATCATGGTGGCAGGCTGGGGATGGGTACTGCTGGATCATGGCAGCAGGCTGGGGATGGGTACTGCTGGATCATGGTGGCAGGCTGGGGATGGGTACTGCTGGATCATGGTGGCAGGCTGGGGATGGGTACTGCTGGATCATGGTGGCAGGCTGGGGATGGGTACTTGCTGGATCATGGCAGCAGCCTGGGGATGGGTACTGCTGGATCATGGTGGCAGGCTGGGGATGGGTACTGCTGGATCATGGCAGCAGGCTGGGGATGGGTACTGCTGGATCATGGTGGCAGGCTGGGGATGGGTACTGCTGGATCATGGCAGCAGCCTGGGGATGGGTACTGCTGGATCATGGTGGCAGGCTGGGGATGGGTACTGCTGGATCATGGCAGCAGCCTGGGGATGGGTACTGCTGGATCATGGTGGCAGGCTGGGGTTGGGTACTGCTGGATCATGGCAGCAGCCTGGGGATGGGTACTGCTGGATCATGGTGGCAGGCTGGGGATGGGTACTGCTGGATCATGGTGGCAGGCTGGGGATGGGTACTGCTGGATCATGGCAGCAGGCTGGGGATGGGTACTGCTGGATCATGGTGGCAGGCTGGGGATGGGTACTGCTGGATCATGGCAGCAGGCTGGGGATGGGTACTGCTGGATCATGGTGGCAGGCTGGGGATGGGTACTGCTGGATCATGGCAGCAGCCTGGGGATGGGTACTGCTGGATCATGGTGGCAGGCTGGGATGGGTACTGCTGGATCATGGTGGCAGGGTGGGGATGGTACCAGGCTGTCTTCCAGCCACTGATGGGATAACATAGTGAGGAAGCAATGCTTTAATGCACAAATCTTGCAGTAATAAAGATGGTGGAGTATACATAGGAAGAAATGCTGACAGACTGAAGAAGGAAGGCAAAGAATTTAGGTACCACTGTTTCATTATATAGGTAGATATCTATGACACAAAAGTTTGCTTGGGAAAAAGTAAAATATTGTATGTTGAACAAAATGAGTGAGACAACAGTGCATGCAGAAGATTTTGGTCATAATGTTTGTTTCAGGGAAATCAAACAGAGGAATGAGTGCAGCATATAGGGAATGGAGCATTTAAAGTTTAATATTGACGAGACCCAATAATACATACCTGTTAACCAGGTAAGGCCTGCTGGACACACAGTTCCTTTTCAGGGGTGTCCCAGGAGTAATATCTGGTTAAGTCCCTTGTTCAAGGTCACACAGTAAGCAAATGAAGGAATCAAACCCTGTACCACAGGAACTACAGCTCACAACCTTAACTTCTGTGTCAAATGTCACTTGAGGGCAAGGTTAAAGAAATCAGTCATCAGTATAACATTTATGTATATGTGTGTATGTGTGTAGGTAGATGGAGTTTACTATGAATTATGAGACTGGAGAAAACTATACATAGATTATAGTAAATACTAAAACGGTTAGCAAATGCATGGAAATTAAAGCATAAGAACTGTACATGATTTTGGTGGGTACATATTCATGAAGTATCATAATGCATAATGGTACAGAGAGAAAATTAAATGGTGATATGCTAACTGTGTATCTGTGTAACATGTTGAGCAGAGTGAATGTAATGTTTGGCATGGGCAAGAAAGTCTAATAAAATTCAAGACCTTTTTCTTTAGATAATAAACAAAGAAGATATGAAATACCAAACAGGAGTGAGGTGACTAGAACAAAGGAATTTAAAATGATAGCAGTGCTTATAATGTAAACAAAAATAAACTTTCACACGTTGGGCCACTGGGAATATTATTGCATTAGTTAGATGTCATTTTGGTCTGTAACTTGCTTGGAAATTCTCAGGTCATAGATGGCAAAGCCCTCATCCATTGCTAGCTGAGTCATGCCACGAGTTTTATCAGGAAAACTGACTCATAATCAGTGGAAGGTAGTGGTCAGAACAAACCAGTAGAGATTTGCCTCAGCCCTGATTGTCACATCTTTGGCTAAAATATTCAGAAAACTCAAGGGATATTTTTAGGGAAGTGATAGTGGTTATGTAAATATTTTATGGTGGCAGTTGAAATAGGGATGGAAGGATGCCAAGCACCAGGAAACAGAAAGGCAAATAGGGAGGTCTATGAGAAAAAGAGCAGGTATGAAATATTTAAAAGGGATGAAGTAAACTAAGTAAACTGAAGTGGAAGGAGATTATAACTGTGATGTCATTAACTGTGAGTAGAAACTTATCTCCAGTAAAGAGGAAAGGCTGCAACAACTAATTACATTTGAGACGTCATGTTTAATAATACATGCAGGCAGAAAACAAATGGGTGAAAGTGACCTTTAAGAAATGGGTATTGTTATTGGCTGTGAGATGCCTAAATAGAAAAAAAGTGGGTTAAAGTGGAAAACAGAACATTGATGAGGCTAATAGAAGAGAAGCAAGGTTGTCCAAAAGTGTTTTAGACCTATGCTAGGTTAAAAATACAATAATTAAAAAAAATATATTGGGGAAGAATTTTAAGCATTAGATAAAGTGTGGTTTAAATCAAGGATTTACCTCTTTTGTAATAGCTGTGTTGGCAAGTCAAAAATGGTGCATAGGGTGTGCAGATGTATTCCATGTACTCCTGGTTGATATGAGGCTGAGAAAAAAATTATAAGGTGGCTAAAGGAAACATATGACAGATCGGAGAATAAGACACTGAGTGATGCATTGAAGATTGGGTTGACTGAAAGCATTAAGAGTAGTTTAGTTTCAAGCCAGACAAAATGAGAGAGAGAAGAAAGAAAGGAGAGGCAGTCCAAGCAGAATGTGCCATAAGAGAAGTCTGCAGGCCATAGAAGGCAGAGGAATACTTCTGAGGGAAGAAACGGAGAACAAATGGAGAAGAACATTCAGAAGATATTGGAGGAAAAGGTCTGGGAAAAAAACAGTACTAGAAAATATGTCACAAAGGCCCAAGTATAAACAGACTAATAAGACAGCTCAGAGGCTAGAGGTGGAGCAACAGATCTGAAATCTAAAGGAAATGTGTATTTTTGTGAAGGGCAAAAGGTTATAGACTCACTTTAATTGTTTTGAGTTTGGCATGTTCTGTGTTCAGCTCTTTGTAGAATAAGGGAAAGTAGAAGAAAAAAAGAAAAAAAAATGTAGAAGAAGGCAGGTCATCTGAGATTGTTAGAACCGAAGATCAGAAGTGGAGCAGGCAATTAAATGAATGTAAAGAGAAAATGAGCAGGGCATTTAGCTTACAGGGGACTGCTGTTAGCAAGAGAGAGAGGGAGACTCCCAGTTCTGAGGTGTTGAGGGAAGAGGCCCTCTTACCCGGATACCCCAAGTTTAATTAATGAAGACTACTAAAAGTGCCAAGCTGTATTGCATATCTTAGGGTAGGATCAGTAATATGGTTACAGTTGCATCTAATGCAAGTGGGAGCTTCTAGGTGGTGAACCTGTAATGGAAATGATGGCGGACTGGCTTGCTAAGCTAGTGATGGCAGCCCTCAGGGCAAGAGGTTGGTAGCATTCACATGTGGGACGGAGGATTGAGTAGGCCTTTACAGTGACATGAGCACACATGTCAGCCAACATGAGGGAGGGGTAAGGCTTAAGTATTTCCAGTTCATATAATTCATTTGAGGAGTGTCAAGTGTAAGGACAACCATTTTGTGGTCAGTCTATAAACATACATCATAAAATACTTTATAATAAGTGAGCATGTAAAGGAACTACAAGCAAATTTACATTAGATAGTAAATTATATCTGTATGAAATGTGAGAATACATTCTGTTGAGTTTGTTTCAATCTGTAGGTGTCAACTACAGTGTGTGTGTGTGTGTGTGTGTGTGTGTGTGTGTGTGTGTGTGTGTGTGTGTGTGTGTGTGTTTCCTCAATCAATAAATAACCGTACTTCATTTAACATGAGTGATAAATAGATTCTTTAAAGCTATATAAGCTAGTGAGAGTGCATAGTAGCGTTTCATTCTCCACCAATCACAAACACTCATGACTTATTATGATCTACATTTTGTAATCCTAATGAAATACAATGTAAAGGCATCATATTCAAAAGTCCATAAACACAACCTGTAACTAAATGTACATTGCATATCCTAATAACAGTGTCATTCTATCAGAGCTTCCCTTCCTTTTATAATCTGCATATTGAGCCCATAAAGTATTTGTTATAGTAATTATAACATTGGCAGATCTATCTGTTCATTTATTAACATGGATTTCTTTGGTCCATTTATTTATCTGCTTTATTGGACTACCTTGTTCATCATTCAAATGTGTTTCTTATATCAGGAAAACATCTCGTTTTCTTTACAAACATGAATACTCTTCTCTGCTTGGGCATAGCATGTATTCCATTAATACTGATGCAAATTACTTCTGGCATCACTGTGAAAACATCAGTGAATGAACATGTAAGACAAGTAAGATATGTTATCTTTTGTAAGTCTTCAGCAAGTTAATAAATGCACAACAGGCATTTCATAATGACATTCCAGTTAGTACTGGTATTAATTTCTGACGGGTTCTATCAAACCTGATTTGTAACTCAGCTTGCATAGGTATAGAGAAAACAGATCACCTGAGCATCACAATTAATAAAGGGAAAAAAAAAAAAAAAAGAAATGAATTTGCTCAAGGAATTATATCTCTCAGAATACACCGCACTTATTGATAAGCTAGTAGAATATTAGACCCCAGACTGACAGTTATTCATGTACTCCTCTGTAGATTCAAATACCAGAGATAAAATATGATGGATCTAGGACGTTTGATCGAATGATCAAACGTCTGAATCCATAACCACCAAACACACTTTAACGAAAGCGCTTTAACAGAAAAAAAAAGCGCTTTTGTTAAAGCATGTCAATAAAAAAAAAATACATTTATTGTGCCCCCCCCCCACCTCCACTTTAATATTCTCCCTCCGAGACTGCAATACAGTGGGGAAAAGGGAAGTTTCCCTTATCCTCACCGTAGTATGGCCTCGGCAACAGGCATACTTACGCGAAAGTGCTTCTTCAGTGAAAAGCACTTTCGCGTAAGTATGCTCGTGCTTAATGGATTCGGACATTTGATCATTCGACCAAACATCCTGGATCCAGTATGATACAATGTCGTCTTCATCTTAATTGGAAATATAAAATGTTACTTAATGATTCCTTCCGTAATTGTTTCTGAAATGCTTCTGAACTTTTGCAGAAGCATTACATTTTTATAACAGTTCCACAGGTAAGTTTGAATGGTTGCATTTAGGATCTTTCCTTTATCTGTGTAAAGGCTTGGCATTACTTAGTAGCCAGAGGTGTAACTAAAGCAACATATAAGGCAGAACAAGATTTGTAATGCAAGGTGATGAGGAAGCAGAAGGAACTTTCAAAATATGACTGGACTAAAATATTAACAAGTGGGAAGTTAAAGAAAAGCATAGCCAACTAAAAGATGTAAAAGGAAATTGCTAGAGCAGTTCTAAAGACTTGAGAATAGAGAATGTCAGGTAGAGGTGGAATCCTGAAGGGTAAATGGAATGGTTATAATAAGACTGATCACGTCGCTTTTCAGCAAACCACAGTTTCAGAAGGCATTTCAGTCAAACAAACTCAAATATAGTGGATTTTACATGGGGGCAAATTTTCCATACAACCATTCAGGAGGCATTGCTTATGTAGAACCTAACCAACTCTGAAATAATTTGTCCTTAGAGCAAGTTATTATAGTTTGGGAGTAAGCCCATTTGTTGGAACAGCTGACAGGGTCCTGCTTTGCTAAAAAGAGAGCATGCTCAGATAGACAAACACCACTAGAATATTAGTTGCATTAAACTGGAAGGCAGAAGGTGGTGGGTGGGAATGGTGCAAAGCAGATGAGCTGGACTATGGAAGCAGGCTGGTGATGGGCATTGCTGGATCATGGTGGTAGGCTGGGGATGGGTATTTGCTGGATCATGGCAGCAGGCTGGGGATGGGTACTGTTGAATCATGGCGGCAGGCTGGGGTTGGGTACTGCTGGATCATGGAGGCAGACTGGGATGGGTACTGCTGGAAGATGGTGGCAGGCTGGGGATGAGTACTGCTGGATCATGGTGGCAGGCTAGGGATGGTACTGCTGAATCATGGCAGCAGGCTGGGGATGGGTACTGCTGGATCATGGCAGCAGCCTGGGGATGGGTACTGCTGGATCATGGTGGCAGGCTAGGGATGGGTACTGCTGAATCATGGCAGCAGGCTGGGGATGGGTACTGCTGGATCATGGCGGCAGGCTAGGGATGGGTACTGCTGAATCATGGCAGCAGGCTGGGGATGGGTACTGCTGGATCATGGTGGCAGGCTGGGGATGGGTACTGCTGGATCATGGCAGCAGGCTGGGGATGGGTACTGCTGGATCATGGCAGCAGGCTGGGGATGGGTACTGCTGGATCATGGCAGCAGGCTGGGGATGGGTACTGCTGGATCATGGCAGCAGGCTGGGGATGGGTACTGCTGGATCATGGCAGCAGGCTGGGGATGGGTACTGCTGGATCATGGTGGCAGGCTGTGGATGGGTACTGCTGGATCATGGCAGCAGGCTGGGGATGGGTACTGCTGGATCATGGTGGCAGGCTGTGGATGGGTACTGCTGAATCATGGCAGCAGGCTGGGGATGGGTACTGCTGGATCATGGTGGCAGGCTGGGGATGGGTACTGCTGGATCATGGTGGCAGGCTGGGGATGGGTACTGCTGAATCATGGCAGCAGGCTGGGGATGGGTACTGCTGGATCATGGCAGCAGCCTGAGGATGGGTACTGCTGGATCATGGTGGCAGGCTAGGGATGGGTACTGCTGAAGCATGGCAGCTGGCTGGGATGGGTACTGCTGGATCATGGTGGCAGGCTGGGGATGGGTACTGCTGGATCATGGCAGCAGCCTAGGGATGGGTACTGCTGAATCATGGCAGCTGGCTGGGATGGGTACTGCTGGATCATGGCAGCAGGCTGAGGATGGTACTAGGCTGTCTTCCAGCCACTGATGGGATAACATAGTGAGGAAGCAATGCTTTAATGCACAAATCTTGCAGTAATAAAGATGGTGGAGTATACAAAGGAAGAAATGCTGACAGACTGAAGAAGGAAGGCAAATAATTTAGGTACACTGTTTCATTATATAGGTAGATATCTATGACACAAAAGTTTGCTTGGGAAAAAGTAAAATATTGTATGTTGAACAAAATGAGTGAGACAACAGTGCATGCAGAAGATTTTGGTCATAATGTTTGTTTCAGGGAAATCAAACAGAGGAATGAGTGCAGCATATAGGGAATGGAGCATTTAAAGTTTAATATTGACGAGACCCAATAATACATACCTGTTAACCAGGTAAGGCCTGCTGGACACACAGTTCCTTTTCAGGGGTGTCCCAGGAGTAATATCTGGTTAAGTCCCTTGTTCAAGGTCACACAGTAAGCAAATGAAGGAATCAAACCCTGTACCACAGGAACTACAGCTCACAACCTTAACTTCTGTGTCAAATGTCACTTGAGGGCAAGGTTAAAGAAATCAGTCATCAGTATAACATTTATGTATATGTGTGTATGTGTGTAGGTAGATGGAGTTTACTATGAATTATGAGACTGGAGAAAACTATACATAGATTATAGTAAATACTAAAACGGTTAGCAAATGCATGGAAATTAAAGCATAAGAATTGTACATGATTTTGGTGGGTACATATTCATGAAGTATCATAATGCATAATGGTACAGAGAGAAAATTAAATGGTGATATGCTAACTGTGTATCTGTGTAACATGTTGAGCAGAGTGAATGTAATGTTTGGCATGGGCAAGAAAGTCTAATAAAATTCAAGACCTTTTTCTTTAGATAATAAACAAAGAAGATATGAAATACCAAACAGGAGTGAGGTGACTAGAACAAAGGAATTTAAAATGATAGCAGTGCTTATAATGTAAACAAAAATAAACTTTCACACGTTGGGCCACTGGGAATGTTATTGCATTAGTTAGATGTCATTTTGGTCTGTAACTTGCTTGGAAATTCTCAGGTCATAGATGGCAAAGCCCTCATCCATTGCTAGCTGAGTCATGCCACGAGTTTTATCAGGAAAACTGACTCATAATCAGTGGAAGGTAGTGGTCAGAACAAACCAGTAGAGATTTGCCTCAGCCCTGATTGTCACATCTTTGGCTAAAATATTCAGAAAACTCAAGGGATATTTTTAGGGAAGTGATAGTGGTTATGTAAATATTTTATGGTGACAGTTGAAATAGGGATGGAAGGATGCCAAGCACCAGGAAACAGAAAGGCAAATAGGGAGATCTATGAGAAAAAGAGCAGGTATGAAATATTTAAAAGGGATGAAGTAAACTAAGTAAACTGAAGTGGAAGGAGATTATAACTGTGATGTCATTAACTGTGAGTAGAAACTTATCTCCAGTAAAGAGGAAAGGCTGCAACAACTAATTACATTTGAGACGTCATGTTTAATAATACATGCAGGCAGAAAACGAATGGGTGAAAGTGACCTTTAAGAAATGGGTATTGTTATTGGCTGTGAGATGCCTAAATAGAAAAAAAGTGGGTTAAAGTGGAAAACAGAACATTGATGAGGCTAATAGAAGAGAAGCAAGGTTGTCCAAAAGTGTTTAGACCTATGTTAGGTTAAAAATACAATAATTAAAAGAAATATATTGGGGAAGAATTTTAAGCATTAGATAAAGTGTGGTTTAAGTCAAGGATTTACCTCTTTTGTAATAGCTGTGTTGGCAAGTCAAAAATGGTGCATAGGGTGTGCAGATGTATTCCATGTACTCCTGGTTGATATGAGGCTGAGAAAAAAAATATAAGGTGGCTAAAGGAAACATATGACAGATCGGAGAATAAGACACTGAGTGATGCATTGAAGATTGGGTTGACTGAAAGCATTAAGAGTAGTTTAGTTTCAAGCCAGACAAAACGAGAGAGAGAAGAAAGAAAGGAGAGGCAGTCCAAGCAGAATGTGCCATAAGAGGAGTCTGCAGGCCATAGAAGGCAGAGGAATACTTCTGAGGGAAGAAACGGAGAACAAATGGAGAAGAACATTCAGAAGATATTGGAGGAAAAGGTCTGGGAAAAAAACAGTACTAGAAAATATGTCACAAAGGCCCAAGTATAAACAGACTAATAAGACAGCTCAGAGGCTAGAGGTGGAGCAACAGATCTGAAATCTAAAGGAAATGTGTATTTTTGTGAAGGACAAAAGGTTATAGACTCACTTTAATTGTTTTGAGTTTGGCATGTTCTGTGTTCAGCTCTTTGTAGAATAAGGGAAAGTAGAAGAAAAAAGATAAAAAAATGTAGAAGAAGGCAGGTCATCTGAGATTGTTAGAACCGAAGATCAGAAGTGGAGCAGGCAATTAAATGAATGTAAAGAGAAAATGAGCAGGGCATTTAGCTTACAGGGGACCGCTGTTAGCAAGAGAGAGGGAGACTCCCAGTTCTGAGGTGTTGAGGGAAGAGGCCCTCTTACCTGGATACCCCAAGTTTAATTAATGAAGACTACTAAAAGTGCCAAGCTGTATTGCATATCTTAGGGTAGGATCAGTAATATGGTTACTGTTGCATCTAATGCAAGTGGGAGCTTCTAGGTGGTGAACCTGTAATGGAAATGATGGTGGACTGGCTTGCTAAGCTAGTGATGGCAGCCCTCAGGGCAAGAGGTTGGTAGCATTCACATGTGGGATGGAGGATTGAGTAGGCCTTTACAGTGACATGAGCACACATGTCAGCCAACATGAGGGAGGGGTAAGGCTTAAGCTTTAAAATCCCCTAATGGCTGCCTGAATAAAGACCTCTGTGATTATTTCTCATCCTGCTGGGAACAAAAGAGTCAACTGTTTTGGGGAGATTATGGTTAGCAGGCAGCAAGGAGTATAAAAATAGTTAAAAAGAAAAAAAATAGGTAAAGGGCTAAAACACTACTTCTGATGAAAATCATTTCACAGTAGCACTAAAAGAGAGGTCAAACTTGTCCTATAGATGCTTTGTTGATCTTAGTTTTGAATCAAAAGATGGAAAAAAGAGTAGTCATGCAGACCGATATCTACATTAGATATAAATTATAAAGTCCAGAAAAATACATTTATAAGGATGATAGCGAGCAAACAATGCAGTGCAATCAGGTTTAGTCTTTTATCAGGCAGACAAGTTTCCAGTACTATGTCGAAGGTTATTCTGTTAATTTCATTACAACCTATCGTCTTTCAAGCAGCTTGATTGCCATAACCTCGTGTTGTTATTTTCTACTTCTGATATCTATAGCAAGATTATTTTTTTATGAAATTTAATGAGTAATTTCTTTTAATTGTAGGAGAAACATAATTTCACAATCTTGGAAGGTTCTGTGTAATCCATCTATGCCACTTTTCTGTTATCTATATTATTACTTTAGTCTTTTATGGGTTTTAGTATTATTTTCTCTAATCTGATTTAGAATCCACAGGGTTATGTTCCAGCAATAAACTTTTAAGATTTACCAAAGCAAGTATTAATGTGTGCATCTGGCAGAAGTCAAATATAATGACCTGTAAGAGAAGAATATGAAGCATTTCTCAGTAGTTTACATTTTCTAGCCCTGTATCTTTTTCTTATAAGGTGTGGTTACACCTTTTCAAATTGTTTCAGGCTGTTTTATTTAAAGTCTACAGTATGCAACTCTGTATTCAGTAACAGGTTATACCAGTCTGCTATGAAGTCGTGCAGTGATGTCCTTTAGATGTACATCTATTGAAGAATATGCTTTTAGGACTTTGATAAACAAACACTGCTCAGTACTTAGATTGCTACCACTTTTCCTAGATCTTTAATGATGGAGCATTTTATGGCATATTTATTTTATAACCATAATTTATTTCCTTTAACCATGTCTCATGATGCTATATTTACTGGCATTAAAGGATAAGTCATTACAACTGTCCCACATGTATATTCTTTGTTGACAGTCTTGCAAAATTTTAACAAATCTTACTGAAGTATTTATGTCATTCCATTTACAGTCATCAGTACATCTGGTTATCCAGGACCCATTCTCCACTTTTATATGTAGGGAAAATAATAAAAAAAGAAGTTTTCTAAGTATACTGCTTAAGGAACACCACTGCTACTCCCCAAATGGGACAGATGTCTACCCTGGCTTATTGCATCCTTTTGCTTAACAAGTATTTCATCTTTGAACTACAGATAGATTGACGTTTAGTTTGTATAATTTGTCAGTTTCTTTTAGATGAAAAGTGCAGAATGCCTTATCAAGGTCAAGATAAATGGCATGCATTGTCATTCTTTTGAAAATTCTGTTATTACCTTTTCAAAGAATGCCATAAGACTTAAAAGGAAAACTTTCTCATTAACATACCCGTACCATTTCATGTTTAAAAGAAATAGGTCCTCTGTGTCATTTTGGAAAAGTTCTTTTTATGGTTCTCTCCAAGATTTTACACAGTTCTTTATTTATTTAGACTTTTGTTAAGTGGTCTGAAGACCCTTGTCAGGTATGACTCAAGCCAATAAGGCAAGGAACATAAACAGTTTGACAATATAGGTTCATAGGTGTGTACTAGGCTAATGACCCTGGGGCTTACAAGCCTAGCCATAGGATTACTTTGGCATAGTGCCACCTGACCTTAGTTCCCAGTGCCTTTGTTGAGTAGAGCCACTAGAGTTATTCCCGGGGTGAATTTTCTGTTTCCCATCCACTTATCAAGATTTCTCTTGAAGAGAGTCAGTGAGGTGCTCTGCTTGACATGTATGGGAAGTCTGTTCCATAACATGGGTAGTGTCTGGGTTATGAACCTGTCCCTCCAGCATGTTCTGTTAATTGTGATAATGAGGATGAGGTTTCTGGAGCGTGTGGTGTGGAGGGATTGGAATTTCTTTAGATGTAGCATTTGTAACAGAGCTGGGTCAGACATGGCTTTGTAAGTCAAACAGAGATCGCCTCTAAGTAGACGATATGAGACAGAGAATAGTTGGAGTTTTTTGAGTCTACCCATTTAGTACAAGTGTTTACGGCCTAGGATCCTCTTTGTGAGGTACTTTTATGGCCTCTCCAGTTGTTGCAGGTGTCTAGTGAGGTACATGTCAAATGGGGCATTGTACTCGATGATTGGCCTAATGAGGAAAGAGTAGAGGGAGACAATGATCTCTTTCTACCTGGATGCAAAACCCTTAGTAATGAGATGTGCCACATAGAAGGACTTTCTGACTACAGTGGCAGTATGGTGATCAAAAGAGAGGTTGCTGTCAACCTGTGTTTCCAGATCTTTTATAACGCCTTCTGTGTTCAGTGGGCTACCATCAATGTGGTAATTCATGGGAACCGGGTTTTCCCAAAGGGGATGACTACACATTTTTTAGCATTGAGCTTAAGGCCATGGTTCTGACACCAGTAATTGGTCTCAGTGAGGCCATTCTGTAGGATGTCAGCATCACTTGGCGGAGGTAATAATAGCTCCCAACTTGCATTCATCTGCGAACTTTGTACAGTAATTACATTAGGAGGGTACTGCTGATATGATGCATTAATTATATGAGGATTATACTGCTGATGTGATACACTAATTACATATGGATAGAACTGTTGATATGATACATTATTTATATGAGGATGGTACTGATGATGTGATATATTAATTATGTGAGGATGTCACTGCTGATATGACGCATTAAATATATGGGGATGGTACTGCTGATATGATACATTATTTGCATAAGGATGGTACTGCTGATATGATACATTAATTACATAAGGATGGTACTGCTGATATGATACATTAGTTATATGAGGATGGTACTGCTGATGTCATGCATTAATTCTATGAGGATGGTACTGCTGATATGATATATTCTTTAGTACTGCTGATATGATATATTCATTATATGAGGATGGTAACGGTGATATAATACATTACTTATATGAGGATGGTACTGGAAATATGATATATTAATTACATGAGGATGGAACGGCTGATATGATGCATTAATTATATGAGGATGGTCCTGCTG
Source organism: Protopterus annectens (assembly GCF_019279795.1). Lineage (NCBI taxonomy): Eukaryota > Metazoa > Chordata > Ceratodontiformes > Protopteridae > Protopterus > Protopterus annectens. The sequence goes on along the minus strand of NC_056747.1, from coordinate 352,652,154 downwards.
ACATGATACATTAATTATTTGAGGATGGTACTGTTGATATGATACATTAAGTATAGGGGATGATACTGCTGATATGATACATTAGTTAGTGAGGATGGTACTGCTGATTTGATGTACTAATTATGTGAGGATGGTACTGTTGATATGATGCATTAATTATATGTGGAAGGTACTGCAGATATGATACAGTAATTACATGAGGATGGTACTGTTGATATGATACATTAATTAGACGAGGATGGTACTGCTGATATAATACATTAATTTCATGAGGATGGTACTGCTTATATGATACATTAATTAGACGAGGATGGTACTGCTGATATAATACATTAATTTCATGAAGATGGTACTGCTGATATGATACATTATAAGAGGATGGGACTGTTGATATGACACATTAATTATCTGAGGATGGTACTGCTGATATGATGCATTAATTATATGAGGATGGTATTGCTGATATGATACATTAATTATATGAGGATGGTACTGCCATGATACATTAATTATATGAGGATGATACTACTGGTATGATACATTTGTTATATCAGGATGGTACTGCTGATACAATGCATTAATTATATGAGGACGGTACTGCTGATATGATACCTTAATAATATGAAGATGGTACTGCTGATATGATGCATTAATTATATGAGGATGGTACTGATGATATGATCCATTAATTAAATGAGGAGAATACTGCTGATTTGATACAGTTATTACATGTGGATGGTACTTCTGATATGAAGCATTAATTATATGAGGATGGTACTGCTGATATAATACATTAATTAAATGAGGATAGTACTGCTGTGATACATTAATTATATGATGATGGTACTGCTGATATGATACACTTATTATATGAGGATGGTACTGCTGATCTGATGCATTAGTTATATGAGGATGTTACTGCTGATATGATACATAAATTAAATGAGGATGGTACTGCTGATATGATGCATTAGGTATATGTGGATGATACTGCTGATATGATACATTAATTATATGAAGATGGTACTGCTGATATGATACATTAATATATGAGGATGGCACTGCTGATATGATACATTAATTATATGAGGATGGTACTGGTGATATGATATATTAATTATATGAGGATTGTACTGCTGATATGATACCTTAATTATATGAAGATGGTACTGCTGATATGATACCTTAATTATATGAAGATGGTACTTCTGATATGATGCATTAATTATATGAGGAGAGTACTAATGATATGATCCATTAATTATATGAGGAGGATACAACTGATTTGATACAATTACTACATGCGGATGGTACTGCTGATATGAAGCATTAGTTATAAGAGGATGCTACTGCTGATATGATACATTAATTATATGAGGATAGTACTGCTATGATACATTAATTATATGACAATGGTACTGCTGATATTATACATTTATTATATGAGGATGGTACTGCTGATCTGATATATTAATTATGTGAGTATGCCATTGCTGATATGATGCATTAAATACATGAGGATGGTACTGCTGATGTGATACATTATTTGCATGAGGATGGTACTGCTGATATGATACATTAATTACATAAGGATGGTACTGCTGATATGATACATTAGTTATATGAGGATGGTACTGCTGATATGATGCATTAATTATATGAGGATGGTACTGCTGATATGATACATTAATTATATGAGGATGATACTGCTGATATGATACATTAATTATATGAGGATGGTACTGCTGATATGATGCATTAATTATATGAGGATGATACTGCTGATATGATACATTAATTATATGAGGATGGTACTGCTGATATGATGCATTAATTATATGAGGATGGTACTGCTGATATGATACATTAATTATATGAGGATGGTACTGCTGATATGATACATTAATTATATGAGGATGGTACTGCTGATATGATACATTAATTATATGAGGATGGTACTGCTGATATGATACATTAATTATATGAGGATGGTACTGCTATGATACATTAATTATATGAGGATGGTACTGCTGATATGATACATTAATTATATGAGGATGGTACTGCAGATATGATGCATTAGTTATATGAGGATGTTACTGCTGATATGATACATTAATTATATGAGGATGGTACTGCTGATATGATGCATTAATTATGAGGATGGTACTGCTGATATGATACATTAATTATATGAGGATGGTACTGCTGATATGATACATTAATTATATCAGGATGGTACAGCTGATATGATACATTAATTAGATGAGGATGGTACTGGTGATATGATATATTAATTATATGAGGATGGTACTGCTGATATGATGCATTAATTATATGAGGATGGTACTGCTGATATGATACATTAATTATATGAGGATGGTACTGCTGATATGATACATTAATTATATGAGGATGGTACTGCTGATATGATACATTAATTATATGAGGATGGTACTGCTGATATGATACATTAATTATATGAGGATGGTACTGCTGATATGATACATTAATTATATGAGGATGGTACTGCTGATATGATACATTAATTATATGAGGATGGTACTGCTGATATGATACATTAATTATATGAGGATGGTACTGCTGATATGATACATTAATTATATGAGGATGGTACTGCTGATATGATACATTAATTATATGAGGATGGTACTGCTGATATGATGCATTAATTATATGAGGATGGTACTGCTGATATGATACATTAATTATATGAGGATGGTACTGCTGATATGATGCATTAATTATATGAGGATGGTACTGCTGATATGATACATTAATTATATGAGGATGGTACTGCTGATATGATACATTAATTATATGAGGATGGTACTGCTGATATGATACATTAATTATATGAGGATGGTACTGCTGATATGATGCATTAATTATATGAGGATGGTACTGCTGATATGATACATTAATTATATGAGGATGGTACTGCTGATATGATACATTAATTATATGAGGATGGTACTGGCAATATACATTAATTACATGAGGATGGTACTGCTGATATGATACATTAATTATATGAGGATGGTACTGCTGATATGATACATTAATTATATGAGGATGGTACTGCTGATATGATACATTAATTATATGAGGATGGTACTGCTGATATGATACATTAATTATATGAGGATGGTACTGCTGATATGATGCATTAATTATATGAGGATGGTACTGCTGATATGATACATTAATTATATGAGGATGGTACTGCTGATATGATACATTATTACATGAGGATGGTACTGCTGATATGAAGCATTAATTATATGAGGATGGTACTGCTGATATGATACATTAATTATATGAGGATAGTACTGCTGATATTCTATACTAATTATATGAGGATGGTACTGCTGATATGATACATTAATTATATGAGGATGGTACTGCTGATATGATACATTAATTATATGAGGATGGTACTGCTGATATGATACATTAATTATATGAGGATGGTACTGCTGATATGATACATTAATTATATGAGGATGGTACTGCTGATATGATACATTAATTATATGAGGATGGTACTGCTGATATGATACATTAATTATATGAGGATGGTACTGCTGATATGATACATTAATTATATGAGGATGGTACTGCTGATATGATACATTAATTATATGAGGATGGTACTGCTGATATGATGCATTAATTATATGAGGATGGTACTGCTGATATGATACATTAATTATATGAGGATGGTACTGCTATGATACATTAATTATATGAGGATGGTACTGCTGATATGATGCATTAATTATATGAGGATGGTACTGCTGATATGATACATTAATTATATGAGGATGATACTGCTGATATGATACATTAATTATATGAGGATGGTACTGCTGATATGATACATTAATTATATGAGGATGGTACTGCTGATATGATGCATTAATTATATGAGGATGGTACTGCTGATATGATACCTTAATTATATGAGGACGGTGCTGCTGATATACATTAATTACATGAGAATGGTACTGGTAATATGATACATTAATTATTTGAGGATGGTACTGCTGATAAGCTACATTAATTATTTGAATATGGTACTGGTGATATGTTACATTAATTATATGGGGTGGTACTGCTGATATGACACATTAATTACATGAGGATGGTACTGCTGATGTGATACATTAATTACATGAGGATGGTACTGGTGATATGATACATTATATGAGGATGGTACTGCTGATATGATACATTTTATGAGGATGGTACTGCTGATATGATACATTAATTATATGAGGAAGGTACTGCTGATGTTGTTGTGTCCTGTTGTGTCTTTCGGCTTTTCCCAGTTAGGGGTCGCCACAGCGGAACTCCAGTCCCCTAATGATTGGCAGTAGATTTTTACGTGCCGAGTTGCCAGCCTTGACGCACAACCTTCAATGAAGATGCCCATTTCACGCATGTCTCCTCACAGAAGATTCTCTAGCTGACAATCAAACTAGACAACATCTTACTGAGGATGCTACTGCAACCGATATGATGCATTAATTATATGAGGATGGTATTGCTGATATGATGCATTTATTATATGAGGATGGTACTGCTGATTTGATACATTGATTACATGAGGATGGTACTGGTGATATGATACATTAATTATTTGAGGATGGTACTGCTGATGTGATACATTAGTTATATGAGGATGGTACTGCTGATATGATACATTAATTATATGAGGGTGACACTGCTGATATGATACATTAATTATATGAGAATGGTACTGCTGATATGATACATTAATTATATGAGGATGGTACTGCTGATATGATACATTAATTATATGAGGATGGTACTGCTGATATGATGCATTAATTATATGAGGATGGTACTGCTGATATGATACATTAATTATATGAGGATGGTACTGCTGATATGATACATTAATTATATGAGGATGGTACTGCTGATATGATACATTAATTATATGAGGATGATACTGCTGATATGATACATTATATGAGGATGGTACTGCTGATATAATACATTAATTATATGAGGATGGTACTGCTGATATGATACATTAATTATATGAGGATGCTACTGGTGATATGATATATTAGTTATATGAGGATGGTACTGCTGATATGATACATTAATTAGATGAGGATGGTACTGCTGATATGATACATTAATTATATGAGGATGGTACTGCTGATATGATACATTAATTATATGAGGATGGTACTGCTGATATGATACATTAATTATATGAGGATGGTACTGCTGATATGATGCATTAATTATATGAGGATGGTACTGCTGATATGATGCATTAATTATATGAGGATGGTACTGCTGATATGATACATTAATTATATGAGGATGGTACTGCTGATATGATACATTAATTATATGAGGATGGTACTGCTGATATGATACATTAATTACATGAGGATGGTACTGCTGATATGATACATTATATGAGGATGGTACTGCTGATATGATACATTAATTATATGAGGATGGTACTGCTGATATGATACATTAATTATATGAGGATGGTACTGCTGATATGATACATTAATTATATGAGGATGGTACTGCTGATATGATGCATTAATTATATGAGGATGGTACTGCTGATATGATACATTAATTATATGAGGATGGTACTGCTGATATGATGCATTAATTATATGAGGATGGTACTGCTGATATGATACATTAATTACATGAGGATGGTACTGCTGATAGGCATTAAATATATGAGGATGGTACTGCTGATATGATACATTAATTATATGGGGATGGTACTGCTGATATGATGCATTAATTATATGAGGATGGTACTGCTGATATGATACATTAATTATATGAGGATGGTACTGCTGATATGATGCATTAATTATATGAGGATGGTACTGCTGATATGATGCATTAATTATATGAGGATGGTACTGCTGATATGATACATTAATTATATGAGGATGGTACTGCTGATATGATACATTAATTATATGAGGATGGTACTGCTGATATGATACATTAATTATATGAGGATGGTACTGCTGATATGATACATTAATTATATGAGGATGGTACTGCTGATATGATACATTAATTATATGAGGATGGTACTGCTGATATGATACATTAATTATATGAGGATGGTACTGCTGATATGATACATTAATTATATGAGGATGGTACTGCTGATATGATACATTAATTATATGGGGATGGTACTGCAGATATGATACATTAATTATTTGAGGATGGTACTGCTGATATGATACATTAAGTATATGAGGATGATACTGCTGATATGATACATTAGTTAGTGAGGATGGTACTGCTGATTTGATACACTAATTATATGAGGAAAGTACTGCTGATATGATACATTAATTATATGATGAAGGAACTGCTGATATGATACATTAATTATATGAGGATGATACTGCTGATATGATACTTTAGTTATATGAGGATGGTACTGCTGATATGATGCATTAATTATATGTGGAAGGTACTGCAGATATAATACATTAATTTCATGAGGATGGTACTGCTGATATGATACATTATATGAGGATGGGACTGCTGATATGATGCATTAATTATATGAGGATGGTACTGCTGATATGATGCATTAATTCTATGAGGATGGTATTACTGATATGATACATTAATTATATGAGGATAGTACTGCTATGATACATTAATTGTATGAGGATGATACTGCTGGTATGATAAATTAGTTATATCAGGATGGTACTGCTGATATAATGCATTAGTTATATGAGGACAGTACTGCTGATATGATAACTTAATTATATGAAGATGGTACTGCTGATATGATGCATTAATTATATGTGGAAGGTACTGCAGATATAATACATTAATTTCATGAGGATGGTACTGCTGATATGATACATTATATGTGGATGGGACTGCTGATATGATGCATTAATTATATGAGGATGGTACTGCTGATATGATGCATTAATTCTATGAGGATGGTATTACTGATATGATACATTGATTATATGAGGATGGTACTGCCATGATACATTAATTATATGAGGATGATACCGCTGGTATGATACATTAGTTATATCAGGATGGTACTGCTGATATGATGCATTAGTTATATGAGGATGGTACTGCTGATATGATACCTTAATTATATGAAGATGGTACTGCTGATATGATGCATTAATTATATGAGGATGGTACTGCTGATATGATACATTAATTATATGAGGATGGTACTGCTGATATGATACATTAATTATATGAGGATGGTACTGCTGATATGATACATTAATTATATGAGGATGGTACTGCTGATATGATGCATTAATTATATGAGGATGGTACTGCTGATATGATACATTAATTATATGAGAATGGTACTGCTATCACGCATTAATTATATGATGATTTGGGGTTTTTTTTTTTGGGGGGGTTTTTTTTTTAAATTAAAGGGGTTTTAAAAAATTTGGGGTTATTAATTTAAAAATTTTGGGTTTTTTAATTATTAATTTTTGGGGTTAATTAATTTTTTTTGGGGGGTTTTTTAAAAAATTTGGGATTTTTAAAAAATTTTTTTTTTGTAATTTAAAAAATTTGGGGGGTTTTTTTTTATAGGGGTCTAATTATAAAATTTATGGG
>NC_056747.1:352586594-352643971 GCF_019279795.1 Protopterus annectens | reverse complement strand
ATCAGAAACTCGGTATGCGAAAAATAGAAATATGCCCTTCTTGCAATGGGTCAGTAATTTAATGCGCCCTTTACCACTGTAGCATATCTTTTGGTTTAGCCACTGTAAAGAAGGACAATCCCAATAGTTAGGACTGCAGCAATGTGGAATGAAGAACATCTAGGAAAATGCACCTTACATTGCAATGGGAAAAGGAATAGTAACTTTCATTCAAAATGTACTGGCAACAAACACATTTACCACATGTATGCATACCTGATGGTTTAGCTAGTGTTAAAGAAAGTGACAATAAAAAAGGACGATCTTTATTTTCTAAGTGAGACTTTAAAGTTTTAATCCTTTTAAGAGAGAACAAAGGCTCTTTACCTAGAGAAAACCTAATATTGGGGTCACTAACTAAAATCCTGCAATTGTCACTTAAAATACTTCTAAAAGCTTTTGTGTCCCTACAAATGGGTAACGAAAAGCTAAGGTATGTGGAGAAAGTGTGGTGTGATCTGGACACTTCGAGACTGGAGTGAAGCCATGTTTCAAAATAGGTCTAAATTTCACCTGTCTGTCCAATCTGATCTTATTTATAACCTCGTTAATGAGTGAAATTGGGCAATTCTTTTGTGAAAACAAGTAAGACAAAAAATCAGATTCAATTTCAAAAACTACGTCCTCATTAGTTAACCTGGAGATTCTGATAAATTGTCCCGAGAACATTCCTTTTCATAAAAAAAGGGGTGGGAACTATTAAAGTCCAGGTAATTATTACGAAAAGTAATTTTTCTATGTACAGTGGACTTAAAGCAATTCTTCTATCAATACAAATGTTGGTGTCTAAAAAGGAGACTTGTTGGCCTTTGTCTGCAATAACAAATTTCAAAAAAACGATTCTTTCTGAAAGATATTCTACTTCTAGTTGACTAATACTACCCTCCCACACAAAAAAAATCTGTGTACCTCTTGTAAAACTTCAAGGGGTGATACCCAGGTAAATGAACAAGAGTATCAACTTCCCACTCATTCAACACGAGATATGCAAAAGCTGGGACCATCTTCGACCTCATAGCAACACCTCTCACCTGTCTAAATATTGTCTTGAAAATGGAAAAACTTGTTTTTCAACACCAATGACATTAGGGTATGTAATGTCTGAACTCTCCTTTTAGGAAATTTAACATATTTAAATAAAAAATGTTTAACATAATTTAACCCATCAGTATGGGGAATGCTAGTATACAAAGCAACTACATCTAACGTGACTAAAATGCATTTAGAAAGGTCCAAACTAGTATCAAACAACATATTCAAAAAGTCCCACGAATCCCTGATATAGTGGGGAGTGGCCTGTACCAAGGCATTTAAGACAAAATCAATATAATGTGATATATTCTCTGTTTTTGAACGTTTATTCAAAACAATTAACCTAAACGGAAAATCACTTTCATTCTTGTGAACCTTGGGAATGCCAAAAAGTTTGGCTAAACCAGGTTTCGGGGAGGACATAAATTCAAATTCTTCTTCTGTAATGCAAGAATCATCCATTAAAGACAAACTTCTTGTCAATACGTTCAAAATTAAAGTACACAGTATCAAGAGAAAAAGTCATCATTGAACAGTTCATCATTAATCTTAACATATCTTTGTTGATCCATAACTACTATACCCGTTCCCTTATCAGCTTTCATGACTCTCTCATTACCATCATGAATCAAGTCAAACAAAGCTTTTCTCTCATCATTACACAAATTAAACCACTTGTCAGTGGAATTAGATGCAACTACGTTTCTAAAATCCTCTTCACAAACCCTTAAAAACGTTGTTAGTGTATTGTTTAAAGGAGGACTGATCAAACTCTTTTTCCTAGGCAAAGAAGGGTCAAAACTTCCACTAGAAGTAGAAGAAACTGTAGAGGATTGTGCGTTGAGGGATTGAGAACCCTGAGACTGAGAGCTAACAGGCTCAAAGTTTAATTTCAAGTTCAGCTTTCTGGTGTATAGTCTCAAATCCAGTAAGGCATTGGATAAATTCGCCCTTTGAGAAGGGATGAATATAAAACCTTTACATAAAACACTTAAATGTCCTTAGACAAACTTTTGCTAGACAAATTAAACACTGAGGAATGAACAGAATGAAAATCATTAGGTAGTGTGCCTTTAGGATACAAACATAAAGGAAAGGAACCATCACCAGGGTCACAATGCTTAGTCAACATGTTATTTGAAAGGGTGTACTCAGGAGTATTAAGATCCCTAGCTAAGGTATCTGAACTGTGAGAACCACTGTTACTAGAAATACTACAAAGGGTGGTAGTATTGACACATGCGGAATTGGTAATAGGCTCTGAATTGACGTTAACACCTACTTGTGGTAACTCCTCGTGACCATATGTCTTGGAGGTAAATGAAGAAACCTTTCCTTTCTCCTTCAATGGCATATCCTGGTCCCTTATTAATAAAGGGGTATCTGTTCTTGGAACTAAAAAGACCCTGAATGGTTGACATTCTCTGAAGTAGTCAAAAACATCCCCTCTCAAAGGAGCTAAACTAGGAGAAGGCTGTGGATTACCAATACTATTTCTGCCTCTGAGCTCTTCTGAACAAGTGGCCTGAGAAGAAAAAACTGAATAGGGTTTGACAAAACTGCATTGGTAATAGGGTTGGACATACACTGTCTTAGACTTAAATGAGGCTGAATAACCACTTGTCCAGAAGGCAAAGAATAAGCAGAATTGAAACAGGGAGGACTATAAACAGCTGTAGATTGTCTCAAGTTAACTCGATTGCTAGACTGAGCTACATAGTTAGTGGGGGGATCATTAAAAGACCCAGGTAAGGAAAAAAAAAACAAGAATCAACATTGGACATAAAACTAAAATCCCTACTTTGTGCAGTAGGCAAAGGTCTGTTCCCTGACACTGCACTAGATGACACATCTCAGAAATCATGACTAACAAAATTCCTACCCCCGCCCGGGTTGAAACTAGGGACAGTATTAGTTCTGTGAGGATTTCCTTTGTTAACAAAACAATTATCCCTAGAATTAGAACCAAACTCATATGTTTTTGCCAAAAGAAAACCTATCAATCAGAATTTCTGTAAAAACCTCTGACTATTATAGTTTCTTTTGTCGAACCCAGGCCCTGAATTCGTACCTAACCTATCAATGTCACACTGACTGTCATCATGAGGAAATGAATTCCTAGCATAAAAGCTGTTAGAAAATCTAACTGGATAGGCTGTCCCTGTTCTATATTGTTGCAAGTCCCTCATTAATTTATCCCTCTATTTAACACAGTAGCAGCGAATCTGGTGATCTTAGGGGCTACAGAATCATATAACTGTTTAAAAATTTAAAAAATACAAAACTGAGGACGGTTCAAGATACAGTTATTCAAAGAAACAATCTCAGATTTAAGTTCAGTCAACTGTCTCTCATTGCCCTTAATAATGACCTTTAGTACATTAAGACCAGCTTCATTATATATTTTACTGAGCTCAGTGTGCAAAACAGAATGCAAAGTAGTCCTGTTAGGAAATTTCCAAATCCTTAATCCCTTAGGAACAGAATGTAGTAAGCAGGACTCAAGGAATTGAATGTCCAGTTCTATGCTTTTGAAGGACATGAATTTCCTTTCCAGTTTCTATTATTAAAGGTTTACAATCAGAAGACACACCCTCAGTAATGCCATTGTATTCACTAGTATTCTGAATAAAATTATCAAAAACATCAGTGTTAGAGGGATTTGTGTAAGATGTTTTGTTTAATAAGCCCAATAATTCATTCTCTGAAAGTTGTCTAGGAGCAACTGAAAAAGGGCAGGAATCAGTAGCTGGAACAGATTGAGCCGTTGGTACAGCTATTACAAACATCAGAGCTGCATGGCATGCTGTCTTCAGCATGAGGAATTGAGGAATCTGAAAACCTCTGCTGTGGAGGGAAAGGAAAACTGACTGCACACTTTTATGCCTTAAAACACAATCACTTTCCCTGTAAAAATTATTACCCGACATAGAATTTTCATTAGAGGCAGCTGAGTTAATTAAAGCATTAACTACAGAGGAGTCAGTTTTAGAAACCGGAACAGCAGAATAACCGTTACCTGACCCAGAGAGACTGTTATCAGGTCTTAAAATCACATCACTACCTGTACAATTGTCATTAAACAAAATCGGATTACAAGAGTTAACAGAATCACTAACGATTACATCAGCACTACTAGTATTGAGCACTTCAACATCCGCACATATTTTATTAGACCCTAGATTAACATTATAACCTTCCATTCCATTGTAAAAAGACAAGTCTGAATTCTTTCATCTGTTAGCGCTAGCAATATTAACAGTACATGTATTCAGATTAACAGTAAAGTCCTTACTGGTAAATGGTGCCATAAATCTATCAGCAGTTCCAGTCATACCTTGAGGGAAAACTCCTTTAGAGGGTAAATCTCTCGAAAAGCTAGGGTGTCGAAAACTGTTTTCATCACAAAAAACTGCATTCGAGATAGCACCACAGATCGCATCCCCAGCAGCCCGAGCAAAGGAACTGTTTTCCGGCTGTAAAATGTACATCTGTGGCCCAGAAAAAGGCATAGAACCAATGTTTCTAAACTCTGTCCTTGACTCAGGCCTTGTGGTTGACTGCAAAATCGGCAAGGAAACACAATCATGTACAGCATTCTCTTCAGAAGTAGACATTTTCGAAGTAGACATTGATCCAGTATTGAAGGGACTCAAGGCAACAGTTTTACCCACATCAATCGATCCAAGTCTCGGATTCAGACACAAATTTAACAGCTCAGTGAAACCACTTTCACTTAAATTGCTTTCAGGTAAGCTATCGACTGTGGAGTTGTGTGTAAAGTTCGAATTAACCAGTCTGTTTGTGCCAACATAATCATGCTGTTTAGTGCCAAAGTAATCCAACTTTGGGTTTAAATATAAATAACTGGCTACCGGCTTTTACTGTATTACCGGCTTTTACAGTATTATCGGCATTTAGAGAACTCGGGCAAACTGTAACTTCAGAAGCAACTCTGCTAACATATTCTGTATTAGAATTACAAGTACCCACTAGTAAATCATTACTAGATGAAGCATTAACAGGAATAATAACTGCATGATTGTTAGGATCATTAGCAGTATTGGAAACTCACAGTTTCTCCACATACCTTAAGCTTCTCGTTACCCATTTGTAGGGACACAAAAGCTTTTAGAAGTATTTTAAGTGACAATTGGAGGATTTTAGTTAGTGACCCCAATATTAGGTTTTCACTGAGGACTGGAGAACTAACGACTAGCTTAACGGAAGAGTTGTCGGTAGGTTTGGACCTGTGCGGTCTGTCTCTGTCTTTGTTTTTTCGGAAGATCTGCTGTCGGATGGCTTACCGAAACCATATCAGAATTCGAGGACTGTAAGCGAAAATATCTAGTTACAATAAGGGTCCGACGTATAGTTCTGGCATTGAACAAAGCACAGAAGCGACAGCGGGGGGAGTCGTGGTCTGAGCCTAAGCAAGTGACGCAGTAATAATGAAAGTCTTTGTGTGGTATTTGCTTTCCACTGGTGAGACAATTGTTAACTTTTTCTGACATTGGTTAGTGCAAGAAAAAAGGATCCCCAATGGGGTACTCAGCTTTAGAAGACTATAGCTTCAATTCGGAAGACGAAACTCAGCGGCCGACTGGCACTCATGCGAACTGCTTTTGCTTCAGGCTCCATGGCAAGAAAGACTGATGTAATGGCGTTGGCTGCCTTACTTTATACTACTGATGACCTGACGTCAGTCCTGAATAGACCGCAACCAACACAGAAATACTAAGTCTCTGGTATTCAGGCCGGCCGAGGGCTATCCTGGCAAGGATAACCCAAATGTGATGACTGCAACAGTGAAACATGAAGGACATCTTCTATCATCATCTGACATACAAAGCCGATATGGAGTGCATTTTTTGTACTTGCTAGAACAGTTTCAGTGATATTTAGTAATTCCATGTTTAGTGTTGCATAGTTTGTGTGTTAAACTCGTTTCTGTTTCACTTGTGAACACAGTTAGCCTTAGCTGGCTCCATTTGATTTTCCCTCCTGCCCGCCCTATTGTTGTGTTCTTTTAACTTGGTGGCTTTGCCCACCTCATTATAAATTTGTTACTGGACACTCCTCCCAATCCAATCACATCAGCTCTTTATACAGAGTACACTGACTATTTGGGAAGGCTCACCCCCTCAGCTCTTAACTCAAAAAAAAAAAAAAAGAAGATTACACTCTAGTCAGCTGCTTTTACTGTAGTCATACTGTGTATTTTCCTACTTAAATACTTTATTTTGCTTTTGCTGCTGTTCTTAAAGTGTTCAATTGCATTTATACCACTTCTTTTATTACTGCTTGTTAGTAGCCTGAGTATACGGAGAACACTGTTCTACTGAACTGCTGCTTTATACTGTTTTCTGCTGCTGTGACTTTAAGCACTTGAAATTTCAAATACCTCTGCATTTAGCATAGACAAGATTTAGTCGTACGGAATTTAAACTGCTTTGCATCACTTGAGCGGTTAAATCAGCTCTTCACCAAGATATTGAAAGATTTGCTTGTAAAATATTTCCTTAGCACTTTGCTTGTGGTCCTCCAGAGGTTTTTCACTGCTCAGATCTACTGTCAGGTAGAACACTAAGCCTAGCCTCAGGGGTTCCAACACATCTCTCACCCACTAGCCACTCCTAAGTGCAAACTCTCTTCCTGACCATATAAATTTACCCAGTGCTATGGATGCACAATTTCCCAGAGCTTCTCGAGCCAGCTTGGTCAACATGGGCATCCTGAGACAGTGTAGTAAACTGCCTCATGTTCACCAACAACCTTCTGCTCCTAGATTACACAAACTCATGTTGAGAGAGATGCAACTATATTAAGAACCTTGAATCCATGCTCTCTCACACACCGATCAGTACATATGACAATGAGTGGGCTGGCAGCATGCACACCTCACTTTCAACTCCACCCAAACCCACATCCCACATACCTACATATGCGGAGGTCCTCACCAGAAACATACCTAAACTCCGGAGACCTCCCAAACAAAACACAAGCATGCTACACACAATACTTCCTCTGCAGAGCACAAGACACAACAGCACACTTACCAGCGTCTCAGCTGTCAAGCCCTTAAGGCAAAACACAAAACCAAACATATTAGTCATAGGTGATTCCATCACGAAACACAGATGCCCTTCTCACCAGGCTGGATAAGGAGAAGGTCATGGTCAGCTGTCTGTCAGGTTCTAGGATCTGCCATATCACACATGCTGTCAAGTCTCTCAACAGGTACTGTTATGACTGTCATAGCAAATGGTGTGAACGACTTGAGATGCACCTCTCTGGACTATATGATTAGAGACCTGATTAAGCTCTCGGTCTACGTCTCAGGCAGTTATGTCCCTAGTCTTAAGCAGCATTTTACTTTCACCTAGGATGATGCCTCAATACAAACAGAAAATGACTGACTTCAATAATTGGCTTAGTTTCTGGTGTTATTCCATGGGGATACAGTATCTGTCAGTCTGGGGTGACATGACCGACAGATCTCAATGTTTGCCAGAGATGGTCTGTCACCTCTGGATTTCGGCTACTGGCCAAGGCTCTTGCCACCCCCCCGTAGTGCCTTTTTTAGGCAGTGTTTCAAGGACAAAATTCCTGATGCAAGAACTCCATCTAACAACCACCTCAAGGTTTTTCTGCTAAACGCTAGGAGTTTTAACACAAAACTGCATTCACTGGAAGCAGTCCTCACCTTGGAAGACTAACATTTGCGCAGTCACGGAGACCTGGTTCAAGGCTGTGAAGAGCACCCCAGCCATAGTGGGCTACACCTCCTTCCACACATTCAGACCACAAACTGAAGGCATGAAAACTAAAGGAAGCGGTTTATCAACATTCATTAAAGATAAATACACCTTCAGATTGGTTAGCACGATTCCCTGGAGATACTTTAGGTATCCTACCAACAGTAACTGCACCTATTCAAGTCACTGCCCGCTACAGGACCCCCTCCATGAATCAGGACACCCACTCAGGACACATCTGAACACCATGGTTTTGGGTGACTACTCATCCACTTAACTGGAGAAATTACTCATGTAGAAACTCACTTGCCCAGAGGTTCCTTGACTTGATTAACTCCAATGCCCTGGAACAGCTAGCTGACACCCCCACAAGGGGGGTGCTTACCTATATGGAGGACCACTGTAGCACCCCCACTGTGAAGTCTCTGGTGTGATCTGACGACAAATCAGTCTCATTCGAAGTTACTATCACACCTGACCCCCCCCCCCCACAGTACAAATTGGACTAAAAAACTTCTCCAAAACAGATTATAACCTCTGACAGGATAGTAAAAATAGCTTCACTGCACCTCCTCCCTCAGATGGAACTGGCAACTATGCAGAGGTCTACACAAATGCTCTATAGAAACACCTGAACAACTGCATTGATGCAGCCATACCCAATAGGACCAAAGCAAGCTACTTGAGGAAGAGCAAACTTGTCTGGTGGACAACTGCCATTAAGATGCTTTACAATTAGAGGAAGAAATTGCTGTCTAAGAGTAAGAGGGAGTGAGCCCCAAACTGGAAACACTCTCTCCTCAGCTTAAACAAGCAAATAAGACTCCTTGTGAAGTCCTCCAAAGCTAACTATGAATCCAAATTAGCTTCCTCAACTAAGGACAACCATAAGGCGTTCTTTAATTACATCCGTAACCTAAAATTAAAGTCTCTGATTTGTGCTGACCTGGTAGTTAATGACACCACATATACAGAGCCTGTGGACATTAACATGTTAGCAGACAGATTCTGTGAAAACTTCACTCCCCCCTTCTCCACCAGACTTACCCCAACACATCCCTACCACCTGTCCTCTACCCTGTTATCTCTAAAGAGCAGGTCATGAATGCCTTCTCTAAGGTAATAAAATAGCATCCATGGGACCTGATAACATGCCAGGTTGTGTCCTACATGGGCTCAAACAAGAATGAGTAATGCCATTGGGTACTCTTTTCAATCAGTCTAAGCACTGGCTTAGTCTCAGCTGAATGGAAAAATGCCACAGTTATCCCCTTACACAATGGTAGTGCTTCCACTTATCCCAGGAAATATAGTCCTATTAGCCTGACTAGCCTTATCTAGAAGACCATGGAGAGAATCATCATGAACCTTATCAAGAGAGACATTGGTAACCCTCAAACACTTAACCCTACTCAATTTGAATTTTTCTAAGGGAGATCATGCCTGTTAAACCTGGTGAACTTTTTCGAGACATTCACCAAGGCCCTTGATGTGGGGAAATTTATGCCTACCTAGACTTAGCCAAGGCTTCTGATACTATCCCCCACTCGGGCATAATTGACAAACTCATCCAACTAGGGTCAGTAACTGGCTCACTGATAGAACCCATTTAGTCAAAATAGGGGAATCCACCTTCAACAGCAGACCTGTCACCAGTGGCATTCCACAGGAATCAATCTTGGGACCTCTATTGTTTGGAATCTCTTTCTCCAAAAAGTGCAAGCTAAAACTAAAGGTCTGTAGCTGACGAAGTTTGCTGACTGCAAACTGGGAGCGGTCGTAGAATCTCCAAATGATGTCAACATCCTACAAGAGGGTCTTGCACAAACAAATGACTGGTGTCAAAGTCATGGCTTTAAACTCAGTGCAAAACAATGCATCATCCCTTTTAGTAAGAGTGATGTTCCTGATAACTACCACATAAATAACACCCTAAGTATGCACTCAGTGGTGAAATACCTGAGCACGCAAGTTGTCAACCTTTCCTTTGATCACCACAACTCCACAGTGGTAATAAGGGCATTCTATATTGCTCATCTCATAAGTAAGGGCATTGTCTCCAGAAAAAAAGTTACAACATCCCGAACTCTTCCCTCAAGCCAATACTCAAGTACAATGCCCCTTTTATGTACCTTTCCAAGGACCTGCACAGCAAATGGAGAGACCA
The DNA here is from genome assembly GCF_019279795.1 of Protopterus annectens. Lineage (NCBI taxonomy): Eukaryota > Metazoa > Chordata > Ceratodontiformes > Protopteridae > Protopterus > Protopterus annectens. The sequence goes on along the minus strand of NC_056747.1, from coordinate 352,633,975 downwards.
CAAACACTCCCCACAAGGAAAATTCAATGTTTTCAGCAGCTGTTCTAGGACAGCCATCTGAAATCACTATTAATTTATTCTGTTTCATACAGACTGTTCAGAGGCTCTCTCGGTCTTGCATACAAGGCAATCTTTGACCCTGACATATTGGAAATGCTGCATATTTGTAAGTTAAATGAAATGGTACATGGGTTACTCACTCTAATAGCCTTAATCTGGTATGTGACATTAACAGAACCTGCTTGAGGGACAGATTTGTCTCCCAGAGACTACCACATCTTTGGAACAGACTTCTGCTCCATGTCAAGCAAAGCACCTCATTGGCCCTCTTCAAACGCAATCTGGACAAGTGGATGGGTAACCATAAGTTCACCCCAGGGGATAAACCTATGTCCCTCTTGGACAGGAGTGATAGGTGCTGTTTGTGGAAATAACGGTAAAACTTGGCTAGGCTTGTAAGGGCCCTAGAGTCATTATCCTAGTAACCTCCTATGATCCTATATCTATAATGTTGTGTCTGAGAATAAATTTTAGAATCTGCACACAGTTTATCAATACGTCTTTACTCCTTCCACATCTTATATATCTATAAGAAATGATTTCATATTATGCTCAATATCTTTATGCAAATTGTCTTCAAATTTTTCTTAATCTCGTCTCACACTATGCTTAATCGGTTTATCCAGCTTGTTCATTTCAGTTTTCAAAGTTGTAGTTCAACCTGTCATCCATCTCTTATATTTTTTGTCTCTCACCTTAATCAGATATCTTATTATGGAACTATATCACCCTGACGTAGTATGCCTAGATCCTGATGTCAAAAATGTTTTTGATTTTTTGCACTCAATTTCTCTCTGAAAACTTTCCACATTCCATCTGAAGTTTTTCCACTGAACACCTCACTCCAGTTAATTTTACATAGTGACTGTTTTGCTTTCCTACAATCTGCAATTAGCCTTCTGTGCATTGGTTTAGATTTCAGTTTGGCAGAATTATCTGGCAACAAATGAACCTCTATAACCCCACGATCACTGCACATCAACAGTGGCAAAAATTGACGAAGTATTAGTAATTTCTTTAGGAGCACAAACAAGCAATTGTTGTTCTGGAATATACCCTGTGAATAACTTCCTTACTAACACTGTTGAATCAATATTATTCCAGTCTGTTTCTTGTACATTAAGTCCCCAGCTGTTATTCTTCCCTCCTGTGTTTCATGCAAGAAATGTATGAATTCCTCTACGTTATCTGCACTTGACTTTGGTGGTCTATACACTCCAACAATCATTATATGTTCCAGGTTTGTCTTTACTGTCAAAGTTACACGGTCTACAGTATCGTCACTGAACATGTAATAATCACAGGTCTCATAACTATCCTTAATAATCCCCATCATAACACCTCCACCTAATTTTTGGTTAGAATGTCTGTTATAGGAAAAACATGTACACCCTGACAGACTAGCTTCCAGTCATTGTTCTTTAACCATGTTTCACAAACAATAGCATCATCAATCTTGTGGGAACGCAGCAAATTTTGCAATAAAAAAAAGCATTACTAATGCTTCTAGCATTAACAACCATCAGAGATGCATCAAATGTTGCTATCTGTGAACTGTTAAAAATTTTCAACCTGGCAAAAATCCTGCCTAGTGTTTGTCAAATGTTGCAAAACATCTGCTGCAAAAATTCTCTTGCTGATCTTGACAAAAGCAGACCTTCCTGTCTGAATAAGTGTACCCAAATCTAGGGTTGGATGCTGTACACATTTCCATTTTTTAAAACAGGACATTTTTTTCCATGTAGGTATTTTCCCAAATCTTTTTAATTCATGGTGACCTGACTATCCTTTCTATAGGTGATTTGTGGAAAATACATCCTAACACCCGTACAAACTATACCATTTAACGGGTCTGTCAGTTCCCTACTAACAAAACAGAGAATCCTTGTGGATGACATTTGTACAGACATGAATAAAAACGGATCCATAATTCCTTACATTAAGGCATTCCAAGGCTTGTCCTCCCATCTATTTTTGCTCTCGTCAAGCATAACACTATTGGATATTCATTACCTTCTCTGCAAATATAAGTATCAGTTCCTCTAATAACTGAATCTCTAATTACAAGAATATCTTTACTGACCAGCTCTGAAGAATCTTCAACTTCTAATATAGTAATATCTGCCCTATCAATTATTACAAAGGCTAGATCTTCATCACCATTAGTCTTATTAATCCCACTGTTTTCATTGTGTAGTAAATTCTCATCCAGCCGGTATTGTAAACCCACAGCCTGAGCCATGTAGTCAACCATCTGTTTTTCTCTCTCTACTCTGTGTGGAGTCTGCATGTCCTCCCCACGGTTGGGTAGTGTTCGAAAGATATGCGTGTGTAAATGGGTGCGCCTTCGTTGAAGGTTGGGCGTCGAGCTGGCACCTCAGCATTTCGTAAAAATCTACTGCCAATCATTAGCGGACCGGAGTTCCGCTGTGGCGACCCCTTACCGGGAAAAAGCCGAAAGACAAACAACAACTTACAGTAATGTTCTTCAATCCTTCCACATTCAATTTTGATTTCTTTTTCACCTGCCTCTTGCCTCATTTTTCTACATTTTCTGTTGTAAAAATGATGCCTTCTTCTGTAGACTGAAGGTTTTCTGATAGAAAAATATTCTCATTCCCTGTACTGTATGTTGCATAACAAAGCAGTGTCCTTTTTATTACGTATTCTCTTTATTTTACAGACTATCAGTTTTTCTTCCTTATTTTTGTGAACTTCTTTCTTGCTCTCTTTTCTGTTTCCTTCTTAAAAAAACTAGATCCTGAGATTGCTGAATACGTGCATCTAGAATTCCAAAATTGTTAGGGGCATCGTCTTGTTTCATAAGGGCTGAATGATCTTTGCAGACAATAGATGCATCATTTCCTAAATGTGTTCTACTTGTTCTTTGTCAAACATTATTTATCTCACCAGTCCAGTCATTAATATATGAAACAGTTCTTCAAGCCATGACAATTGCACAAGTACAATAATCAGCATTACGTCTAGATTTACTTCTAACAGTGATAAGCAAATCATAACTTTTGACACGAGGAACACAGATAACCAGTGTTCTCATCTGTTACCTTTAAAAATGTATAGCATTTATTACACTGTACAAGATATTTATGCATTAGCAAATCATTAATTGCATACTCATTTAAGGAAACCATACTCCACTTCAGAGTAAAATATTGTAAAAGAAAATAATTAAAATCAGTAACCACAAAATTCAGAGAGAACTTATATCAACTTCTAGGACAAAAAAAGTCACGCAAGTAATATACAACTAAATACTAAATTAAGTACAGTAAAATTGCTGACTGTAAAAGTTCTGCAAGCCAGGCAAAAGCTGTTAATTCCTTTGCATCATGCGCGAAAGCACGCAGCAGCTTCTGCTCACTATCACACTTCTTTTCAACATTAAGGGAATGGCAACCATTTTAGAATCACCCACAAACCTGGTTAGTCAAAGGTCTTGACTTGTGATCTGGAGATCAGTAAAGTAAATACCAGACAACAAAAGTCCCAGCAGTGATCCGACACCACTGGCCACCTTCATATAATGAGGAGGCACCTGCTACCCACACTGCATGTGTTTAATCTTATCCAATTTGCTACCCATCTTAAATCAGGATCTATTTGAAGTGCACTTATCTTGTTGACTATGCTGTCATTCTGAATGGGTGCTAAAAGCCTTAGCCAAGTGGAAGTATGATGTATGGGACACAAGACTGCAGTCAACAGCCTGAGATACCTTTTCAAAAAATCACCACATTCATCAGACAGTATCTACCCTCGACAAAGCTGAACTTCTGTGGATTTAAGCAGCAGCTCTGCCACTGCCACTTTAGTACTGTTTATTAGGCAGATAAAGTCATTGTTTGGTTCTGTGGAGGATGAATTTTTAGCCTTGTATAGCACCTTCAATGTATGTGCCCATTAAGGATGGTACGGGAATCAGACAGCTTCGGGAATTGGCAGACTGGCTAGTCACCTTAAGTGAAATTAGCACTGAATGTTTGCCAGTATGTTGGCAATGTCATCTGGATCAGAGTGGGTGGAACCATTATGAGCAAGTTCTGAGCACTGCTGGGTATGCTTTATATACATCAGGTAACTATGAAATAAAGATTAGCAATTATCCTAAGCTTCAGTTCATGGGCTTAGACTTTTGGTCACTTTCCTGATGTTTTTTATCTTGGTTTGAGTGCCTTTAGATATTGCACACAAGTTTTTTGTTTCTTTTACTGTACATCTGATTTACGCTTATGGATCACCACAATGGTTTTATCTTTAATTTCCCATTAAACTTAGTTTTGTTTCGGACTGCCAGATTTATCATTTTTTTTAGGCAAGTACAGAATTTCTTTGTGAAGGTATTTGCTGCATCATCTGGGGTGATGCTGCTAAGCATGCATTTTGAAACTTCAAAGCACTGGAGATTTGTGTGTTTGAAAACCTTGAACACCATGATATTGCTATCCACAGGTTTAGCAGTTTTAAAGGCGAGGGTCACCAATTTACTATCATACATTACCAGGGAATGACATACTAGAGGAGTAGTACAAGCAGATTCTGTGTTCAACAGGACTGGGCCTAGAATGTTTAGTCTTCTAGTGGTTAAACTGACTATATGGTCCAAAGAGCTTTTGTTCTTCCTCTTTTGGCTTTTCCCGGTTAGGGGTCGCCACAGCGGAACTCCGGTCCGCTAATGATTGGCAGTAGATTTTTTATGGGTGCCGAGGTGCCAGCTCGACACCCAACCTTCAGTGAAGGCACGCCCATTCTACGCATATCTTTCAAATGCCACTCGACCGCGGGGAGGACATGCAGACTCCACACAGAAGGCGCTCCAGCAGAGAATCGAATGGGAGAACCTCTTACTGTGATGCAACAACGCTACCGCTGCACCATGCAGCTTTTGTATAAAACTTTTATGCATAACCTACATTAAAGGTGTAGGTGTTCCAGTTCAATGAAAGGTAGCAAAGACTCCCAAAGTAAAGGTGTAAATGAGTTTTGTTCTTACAGGAAGTTCATTAAGTATATTTAGGAACTTAACATGTTTTACCAAGGACAGAAACAGGGTTTTGTAAAAAGCAATAAACTATTAGTTGGTTTTATTTAGTATGAATTGGTGCTCAGTGAATTCCATTTGTTGATCTCTACAAAACTGCTTACAGGAGGATGCGGTCTCTGAAAATTACAGAGACACCATCATCACCAGTTCCCATTAGGTCTGAAGCATGGTAGGTGCAAAACTCAGGTATAAGGGGAGTGCTTTCTGCACATTTAAACCAAGTTTCTGTGACTACACAAACAAGGAATGTGCTCCAACAAGCAGAAGCGCTTCAAGGTTTGGCACTTTGATATAGAGACTCCTGGCATTCAGCAGGGCCACCTTCATATGAGCTTGTGGTGGACTTGTTAGTTATAATGGGAAGTTCTGATTCAGTCTTACAAAAGGCACTACAGGGATGGCAACGGCTTTAGCTAATATGCAGAAGCCTTGAAACAAGAGGTACAAGCCATCCTTAGCAAAGCAAGAAAGACTGTCAAGCATCACATCCCAACGTGATACACAATGGATCTCCCTTGAATGATAGCAGCTATGTAGCCAACTGTTGAAGCCAATTATTTTCTCCTTGTATTTTGGCAGGATCCTTGGAGAATGAAAGATTCAACAATACTAAAGCCTAATCTATTTGCAATATGCATCTAGTGTTCTGAGACGTCTCTCGGCATATAACTCTGGGTTTTAACTCTTACCTGCTGCACGTGTCACACATCATGGATAGGATGACAGTGCAATGAAGGAGTTGTGCTTCTGAATGAGTGACAAAATTACAATTGTGTGCACTTACCATAAACATAGATGTTAAGAGTGCATTCACTGTCGCAGCCCTGACATGTGGGATTTCCTGCTTTGGAAGCCCCTTGGTCAGCCTATCGGTCTTACAGGTCAAGAATTTTAATTCGGCTGGTGCAGTTGGGTCGGGGGGGGGGTAGGTACATTTTTCTAAAATAAAGTTGAGGTCCCAAGGAGGGGTGGGCTGCCTCTTGGAAGGTCTGACATGCAGCACTCCCCTAAGGAACTGTTTGATTAGGGAGTGCGAAAAGATGGGAATAGAAGGGTTGCGGGCTAACAAGTCAGAAGCGTGAATATTAATGGATGAGAAGGATAAGCCTTTGTCCACCAAGATAACCATGTACTCCAAAATGGCTGAAGTGTTGGTAGAGACAGGGTTGAGGCCTTTTTGCTGACACTAAATAGAGAATCTCTTCTGCTTGGCTCAGTATGTTTCCTAGTACTGGGCCTTCTAGATTATTTTAGGATATTAAGCACCTGACTACTTAGGGGTTGTTCAGGGTAGAGTTTTGATGAATTATCTAGGCAGAGAGTTTGAGAGTCTGCAGGTTATGGTGCACACATGTTCCCTTTGCCTGAGCCAGCAGATTCACTTCCTGGTGTAACTGCCAAGGTTTTTCTTTGGTCAAACTCAGGAGGGGGTACCAGTGCTGCCTGGGCCAGTCTGGAGCTATTAAGATAACCATCAGTCCTTCTTCATTGATTTTTAGGAGGGCCCTTGGAAGGAGAGGCAGGGGAGGAAATGCATACATTATATAAACGGCTCCAGAAGAAGGCGGCATCTTTTCTCTAGGCTGTGTGAAGTTTGCTCCTGGAAAAGAACCTTTTTAACTGAATGTTTTCAGCGGTGGCAAAGAGCCCCATTTCTGGACTATGCTGAGAAATGCTTCCCGATACAGCTGCCACTAATGGGGATCCATTATGTAAAACAAATGCAGCCCCTCACGAGCTGTAACAGTCCCAGTAAAATAAAGATGCACTGGCACACTTTAGCGTTGAATAATAAAATTCCTTCTTTAATACGAACTGTTAAAACAAAAGAGCTTCACAAACTGGTTGAGCGCTTTCATCTACTCCTGTAGATTTCCTCAGAACCATTTGAAAGTGCTTAATTACATATTATATAGTCTCCTTTCTCCAATAGCATCATCACATTAATTAGTTGAAAACAATTAATGACTAACCATGTAAAGCTGTTTAAAGTGCACAGTGCTAGATTCCCTCAGAAATGTTCCTTCCCTCTAGTAACTTATTTTTTAAAATCCTTGTGTATGTCTGTATTGTTTTGAACATACATTCATATTCACGTCATATGTACATTACATTATAAAATTATTGACTATTAAAACCTCATAAAGCTAAAAACTGTAAAAAATATATAAAAAAAATATATAAAAAAAGCTTCAGAGTGAATAGCTGCTTTAACATCACATTTTTGTGTTTTTATGTTGTCATAAACACCTTAATAAGAGAAATATCCTAGATAACACTTTACTTTTTGTCCAACATGGGTTTTATAGATATGGTATCATTAAGCCCTGGGCTTTCTGATGCATTCAATTTTATTTGCCAACGTGTCTCCTTTTCCATTAGTTTTTGTGTCTGCTGAAGTGGTCTGCTAAACTGTTCTGAGCCCCAGAAAGGTACTGGGCCATCAGTTGCAACCCCATATCATTGGCTGTCTCAGAGAATGGCACTGCCAACTGGAAAACAAGGTAGGAGTGGGTTCCCCCTTGTTTAAGTTCCACATGACTGTTGTGTGGCCTGTTCTGATAAGTAGAACCCCTGGTTTCCAGTGATCTTTGGAAGCCATCATGCCCTTCTGTACTGCAATCAATTCCTTCCAATTTATATGCTTGTGCCTGAACTGCTCTGGGATAGGTGGTGTTGAAAATGGGCTTCCCAGTCTGTGTCTGATGCATCTGTGGTTAAGGTTTTTCCCTGAGGGATGAACCTGAAGGGGAGACCCTGGTTCTGTGCACATGATTGTGACCACCAAGCCAATTCCTCTCTGAGGCAGGAAATTAGGTGGATTTTTGTCTCCATGGACTATGAGTGTTGTCAAAGATCCTTCAGGTACCAGTGAAGTTTCCTCATGTGTAGCCTTGCCAAAGTGATCATTAGTGTACAGGATGCTAAGCAGCCCAGTGCGCAGAGGAATTTTCTGGCTGAAAAGCACTGCCTCTGCATAACATCCTTGAAGTATTGGGTTAAGAAAGCCATGCCCGGGGGAAGGAAGGCCCTCTGGTGAGAGGAATCCAGCAGAGCCTCCAGGAACACTATCCTGTTGGAAGGGTTTGTGCTGGATTTGCTGAGGTTTACAATAAACCCCAAAAAGACAGAAGGGTCTGGGTGAAGGCCGAATCCTTGAAAAGCTTGGACTGACTCATGTCCTGAATGAGGAAGTTGTCCAGATAAGGGTAAATTTGGATGCCTCTTGTTCTGCAGAAGGCACTAATGGGGGGGGGGGGCAGACATCTGGTGAAGACCCAGGGAGCAGTAGACAGGCCAAAGGGAAATGCAGAGAATTTAAAGTCACTGGTACCTGCTCTGCAGTAATAAACTTCTACAGGATTCCTTTACAGGGATGTGCAAGTACGCATCTTTCAGTTCCACAGTTACCATTAGAGCCTGAGGGGTGATCATGGGAATAAGCTTTTGAAGTGTATGTATTTTGAATTTTGACACTAGGAGGGACTGATTGAGAATGAACACGATGTGAAGAGCCTTCTTTCCTGGGGACCAAGAATAGCCTGGAGTATGAACCTTTTCCTATCTGGTGGTCTGGTACCAGTTCCACAGAGACCTGAAAGCATAGGTTGTGGATCTGAGAAATGGCCTCTTGTCTTTTGGTTTTGTTGCACATCGGGGTATCCTGAGAATCTTATTTGTTCTTTGAAAGTAAGCTTGTAGTCATTTGACTTTACTTTCCGAACCCACTTGTTGGAGGTGACAAGGGCCCAGTTTTCCTTTAATGGGGAAACTCTTCCTCCTAATATTCCTTCTATCTTGTCCAGGGTGTGGGGGGTAGGGAGTGTGGGGAGTCATTGTTGATCTCTGCTAGGGCCCTGTGGACTAGAACTCTCCAGCGTGGGTATCTAGAGGACTATTGCCTTGCCCTCTGCGATTGCTGTTTATGCCTGTAACACCTTTCCCTTTTGGTTTTCCTCTGACTGGGTTTTGATTGGGAGGGAAAAGAACCAATGCTTAATGGAAAAATTCCTACTGAACTTAGGAGGCTGGACTTGGGGGAAGTCCTTGACCATTTGCATGGACTTGGCTTCATCCTCCATCTTTTTTAAAACCGCCTCAGCCTTTGGTCCAAAAAGGGAGTCCTTATCCAGTGGTGCATCTAGCAGTTTAAATTATACATGCTCGGTTAATGTCTGCTCCCCAAGCCAAGCATACCATCTGATGACTAAGTCAGAAACAGCTGCTCGGGAAGATGCATCTAGGGCATCATATCTGCAGTACAAAGAGTGCCTGGCTACATGGGAACTGGAATGGCAGAGATCCAGCAATTTTTTTAGAGATGTTCTTGTCCTCCACTGAAGAAATATTTTGCTTCATTTTTTTCCCAAAAGACTCTGTTGGTATTTTATCATATGAAATTGGCAACTGAGGGCCCTCATGGCCAGGGTCAAAGTGCAAAACTTCTTCCCAAATCTGTCAAAGACCCTGCTTTCTATATACATAGGTAATGGGTATTTTGAAGTACTGGTCCTAACTTCTTTAAGGCCTGGGGTGACATCTGGATCAGCAGAGCGGTTCTTAAAAAGGAATTTACTTGAGTCCAGTACCTGTAAAACTTGTCTAGTTTACAAGGGGCTGGGAGAATAGAGTCTGAATTGAGAGACGATTCTATAAAGACATCCTCTATTACTTCCAAAACTGGAGGGATAGCCAAGGGTTTGTGTTAAGGGATATCAAGGAACTCCCTAAGCATCTTTTTTGCTTGGGGATACTCCTGGGCCTGCCACTGGAAAAACTCTCTCATGACATGCGGAGTCTCCTCAAGGTAATGTCTTTAGGGGGTGAAGTAGAAGGCAACACCTCTTCTGAATCTGAAGAAGTAAGGAAGGGCTCTTCTTCAATGACAGAGCCCTTCTGGACCACAGTCTGTATTAGAATTACTAGGTTCTGAAAGTGCTTTAGGTGTAGGGTTGCTTTCCTTTTTCCTGAGGAAGATCCAGGGGGAGGTTGCCTGCCTCTGACCAAGGAAATAAGGTCCTTGGCCAAATTGACCAAACCCTGCTCATAACCTGTGGGAAGTGAGCTGGTAGGCCTAGGTACTGAAACTGAGGTCGAAATCGGTTTAGGTGTAGCTTTTGCCTTGGTCCTGTGCATGTCCACTACTCTGATGCCAGTCTCCTTGAATGAAATAACTGATGTTGGCAGATTCCTTGAAGGAACATAGTCAATATAGGAACGTTAACCGAAGTCAAGGTCTGCTTACCAACTCTGGACCGGACTGCTGATCCGAATGCAAAGGCCTGTGTTGAAGCTGAGGGACCAGACAGCATATGTCTGACTCCAAAAGGGTCTTGCCAGAGGTCTGCTCCACCGCCTTAATCACACAGGGAGGCTGCGGAAAGGTGCCTCTCCTTCTTCTGTGATAAGCCTTGGGGGAATGGCCGATGGAGAAAGGTTGTCGTCTGAGGTCCTAAGTTGGAATCTTTTTTTCCTTTTTCACTTAAGGAACTCAACCTCGGGATGACCGATGGATGGGAAGTGGACTGCTGACTAAGGTGCTTATACAAGATTTCGGCACTACACCTAAAAAGTCCTAGTATTGAAAAGGGCACACAGATGGCAATTTGGGACATCGTGGTTTGTGCCTAGATGGGCGGCACACAAGATATGAAAGTCTTTGTGTGGGATTTGTTTACCACAATGGAGATACTTGCGACTCATGTCAGATGAAGTTAACAACTAAGAAAGAGTTCCTCAAAGGGGTACTTCACTTTAGAAGAATTTCTCAGTCTGGTGTGGACCAACTGATGCACTCAACTGCTTTGGGCTCTGACGGCAAGACAGACTAATGTCACAGGCTCCTTTTATACCTAGCCATCAAGATGTCAGGGTAGGGTGTCCACCAGCTCAGTGAGGAGGGTTTTTTTTTTTTTTTACTCTGGTAGTCGGGATGACCAAGGGCTTCTGAAGCTGGAAATCCCATAAGTCAGGACTGTAACAGTGAAGCACAAAGAACATCTGCCCTTGCAAGAAGCAGTCACTTCTGCTTATTGGCTGTTGATCTAATTTGGACTGAGCCCATTCAAAAAGCATCACACAAGAAACTTTAGGAAAGACGGATCATTTAAGAATATGTTGAAAGCAAATGGTAACAAAAGGAATAAGCAAACTGGTTTGGCCCCATTTAGGATAAATGGAAATTACAAATGTGGAATGGGCACTTGTTGTAAAAATATACTGGAAACTAAGGACACATTTGTTTTGAACAACAGGGTATTACACATCACTGGTCATTTTAATTGCAATAGTATGAATGTGGTCTACTTGGCTAAGTGCCAAATGTGTTCCGAATTCTATGCTGGTAAGACTTGCAGGAAATTTAAGGATAAGATGAGGGAGCATCTATCAGACATAAGAAATCAGAAAATTACTAATGCTTTAAGCAGACATATACAGGAATTTAATGGGCACACAAATTTTTAGTACTCCAGCAAATTGTCAAGGACACTCAAGGGGCAATATTGGATGTGCACTTGGATTTATGTGAATTAAGGTGGCAATTGAGACTAAACGCCACCCAGTCCCCAGGAATTAATGAGAATGTTAATATTATATGTACTTTGAAGTTAAAAAACATTTTAGGTTAAATAAAAACTAAGTACAATACTTTTTATACACATTTATATATTGTTGATTTTATTGTTCAAAGCCACTTTAAGTAAATTGTTTAATATTTAGACAGTTACAGGAAGTATGAAGGAGGAATGTTTTTGCATACAAGTATTTTATTAATTTTTAGGTTTTAATGTTCAAATTTATTATGTGTACATAATTTGTACAAGCAATATTTTTTAACAAATATCATTTTATATAAATATAAACTTTTTATTGAAGTATTAGGATATGAATTTATGGTAGTTGCCATCAGTGTTATTTCCCCAGTGGAGAAATGTGGTTTTGCGTGTGTTTTTGAGTAAATGTGTTTTTTTTTTAGTAGGATTGCTTTAAGTAGTCTGTGAGGATGTTAATTGTTTAATTGGAATAGGTGGGGTGGTTGCCTATGGGTATTTAAGAGCAAGTTGTTTGGTGTTCTAAATGTTCGGAGGAAGACCCGATTGTGGGAAGAAAGCGCACAACTTGTATTTTTGGAGAAATCAATAAAGTGTTTGGATACCTACAGTGGTTGTGGAGTGGAAATCTGTCTAGTTCTTGGCAGATTTTACCAATTTTGTCTAGTTCTGAAATCATACTATTTGCCTGCAGCCTTTTCTAAATATTTCTGAAAAACAACAAACTGCTTCATCTAAAAAATTACAAATTAACTTTTAAGTTACTCACAGTTCTTGTCCCTTGCACCTCTCAAGTATGACCATACATAATATGCTTAGTGTACACACAAACTGCTTTTATTAGATCTTATTCCACTAGGACATATCTCTAATCCTCCATATCAACACATTTCCAAAATAATGCAAGTGCAACTATCACTGGTATTCACTTATGAACTTTTGTCCATTACCAAACAATATTTCCTTCAAAAAGTATGTTTTGCCAAAGTGCTTAAATTGTTCTGCAAAAAGTATTAAATGTTCATTTTTGACCACTAATCAAAAGTTACTTACCAGCCATCGGTGATTAGAAATATGGTTCTATCCCTACTATGATTTAGCACATATAAAATGGACAGTTTAGGCTACAGCTGCACCTATAATGATACACAAATGCAGAAGCTGCTACATTTTTTTAAACTGGTTTCTACGGGCATTGGAAATAAACTTAATTCAAAACTGATTTCTGGGCATACAATTTTAAAACAGGAACTTCTGTCACAAAGTAAAACTTGAGTGATGCTGTCCTCATATGGACTTAATTCAGTACGTTAAAAAATACGCATGCCTTGACATACTATTACTAATATGATGCATGTCTTTCTACTACATGTTTGCAATATCGGAGGTCTCTTTTGGTATTTATCTACTACATGGAAATGGGCAGTTTCAGACTGGGTTTCCCTGTATAGTGCAACTCTAGAAACTAAATTAGACAAACACTGGCATTGTACTGGGGGGAGGCGGGTGTGCTCGAGTCCCTAACTGTCTGAGGGTTTCTACTAATATTCAATACATATACAAACTACGTTCCTTTTTAAAGTCGGAGCAGCACTTTTGCTGATGGCTCATTTTCCTAGATAATGAGAGAAGGCAAGGACTAAACAGCTGTTTAAAATTACTGAGTTTGAGGGGCAGTGTAGCTTTAAGAGAAAGTGTCCCATCTACCACATACACTTGGAGGTTAAGGATATTGAGAAGATAATGGTGAAAATGTAAGGAAGAAAGGCGGTACATCAACAAATTAAGTTCAAAAGGGGTCCACACCGTAAAACAAGAAAACTAGACAGACCATAGAATATCAGTGCAACTGAAATGAGTGCTGTTCTAGATATTTAATTATGCAATGCAATGAAATATGCCTGTTATGATAAAGGAGGATAAATGTGGATTAAATCTGTATGATTATGATTTTTTCATGGAATGAAAATTCTGTGCTATCAGTCTTTTTTTTGGTGACATGAAACTATGGACTTTAACTCTTAAATGGCTTAGAAAGCCAAACCAAACTTTGGCCCAACATTTAAAGTCCTGGCACATATAACAAAAGTTTCCAACCTAGGTAACCGGTGTTGGGCCTGCTGAAGCAGAGATGTGAAACCCTTCCAGAGGACCTGGGAGAGAATATTGGGCTCGCTTACTTTACCATCACTACTGGAAATTCCAGTCCAACAGCGACTTATTCATTTTTGGTTCATCTACCATGAGTAGCTCAAATTTCTTATCAATTCCTTTTAATTACACAAGCTTGATGTGCAAGCTGCAGATGCAGTGGCAAGAGGGTCACTAGTAACCTCTGTTGAACCAGGACCTTGTGGCAGGCCAGAGATAGTCATCAGTTTCTTCGCAGCTGTTAATGTTTTCTTCCTTGTCATTCAGGAACTCAAGTAATACAGATGTGTTACTCTTGCACATATGTTTATGGCCAATGTGGGTGCTTTCTTGTGGTTGCACCCCGAACAGCTTCAAAGAACTCATCTCACTCCATGCTCACCCTAATTGAAATTCTTTTGGTATTTTGTTGATAATCATACCAGAGTTTGAAATGGATGCATTTCTTATACAGTCGGCAGCTTTAATTACAAGACACTACACATCAAGGTAATAAATGGAAATTATGAACTTACCATAACACTAGATGTGTTGTCTTTCTGTCCAGCTTAGCATATGGGTTTATTGGATCCAATCTCGGCACAGTTTTCAAGTTCTTGGGTCCAGAACAAAGGCTCCTCCCCTACCCATAATCCTCCCTTGTTTGTATAACACCTCAGACTGAGCTTGCTTACTTGTACCCAAAGCTTTATGTAACAGGTGCAAAAAATTCTGAATAGCATACCAGTCATGAGAAGGATGAAAAAAATAAGCTCAAGGCTGAATGACAAGGCCCTGGACAGATCCATTCGATCAGTCAAGAGCCACTGGATGACAATTTAAGTAAGAGGGATGGAGGGAGGTTGAGCCAGATTAAGAACACACCACAGATCTAGCATTATGTTAAGTACATAACTTGTGTATCTGATGTTGTCTTTTCTGTCCGACTCACCGTATGGGACAGATTCCCCAGCTATTAGCATGCCAGGATGGTCCCATGGAAGGATATTTTGAAGAATGGTGGAGCTGAAGGATACATGCGATCTAGAATGTATGTCCAGTTTATACTGAAATACAAAGCTATGAATGGTAGACCAAGAAGCTGCAGCACAAATCTCATCTATGGTAACTCTAGCAGAATAAGGAGTGGATGCTGCCAATACTCTAGCTGACTGTGCTCTGGGGGTTATGTGATGCAGAGAATCCCTTTTCTGTAGAGACAAAGGTAATACAAGTGCCACCTGGGCAGTATGACTTTAGAGACAACTTGTCACAACTTAGCCTTTGAGGAAACAAAAAGTTGATCTGTTTTCCCGATTCCTTTGGTACAATGTAAAAAAATCTCAGTTGACTGCGAACATCCATAAAGTGCAACATAAATTTATCTTTGTTAGAAAAAGTTTGGAAAGAAAACTGGTAGGTAAATTACCTGGTTAAGTGTAGCTTCCATGACCACTTTGGGAAGAAAAGTTGGGCTACACTGAAGGGACACACTAGCCTTATGAAAAGCTAAGCAAGGATGTTTGCAAGATAATGCTTGTACTTCTGAAATCCTCCTGGCTGAAGTGACAGCTACAATGAAAATGGTTTCCCAAGACCAAAATGTCAGATCTGCTGATACTGTTGGTTCAAAAGATGGTCTGGTTACAGCTTGAAGCATCAAGGCAATATCCCAAGGAGGGACAGGATCTCTGACAGAGGGTCTAAGCAGAAAAGTAGCCTTTGACAGCTTCAAAGATGCAATGGGATGCATTTCCCCCCAAAGTGAAAATTGGATATGGCTGCTAGTTTAACCTTAACTGTTGAAAAACTGTCACTTTCTTGAAATAGAGGTGCTGGGAACAGATTTAAGCCTTTAGAAGAAGCCCAAATAGCAAACCTTTATATTTACTTCTGTAAACCTATCTTGTGTTAGGTTTCTGGGATGATAAAATATAATCAAAACAGAAAGCATGGCATCCCTGGCCATGAAGGGAACTGGAGGAACATTGCGGTTAACTTCACAGCTTTCAGATGTCAGTGAGGCTGGCTGGTATGGTAAGACAAAAGGTCTGTAAGAGGATCCAGTACCCATGAAAGGTATTTCAGATGAGGCCAAGGAAAGGGAAACCAAACCTGCTAAGGCCAGAAGGGGGCAATAAGAATCACGGTAGACTTTCACCTGACGGCTTTCTCCTGAAACTTGGTTATTGGGGGACCATACAGGAGACCGGGGGTGGGGTGGGGATTAGGGTAAAGTAGCTACTGCACTTGGCGTTTAGGTGGGAAACAAAATCATGGCTGGCTCCAGCTGCTGAAAATTACAGATGCCACTGATCGATTGGTGGACCACTGGTGTGGCAGAAGAATGCACCTCCTCAGTTTGACAGCCAAGACATTGGAACACCCAGTATGTGTAATGCTACTAGAAAGCATTGAGAAGGCATTGCCCAAGGCCACACTCTCATGGCTTCCCAACATAACCGGTATGAGCAGGTCCCACCTGCTGTTGAAATACCAGACTACAACCAAGTTGTCTGCCTGGATGGGAAAAAATCACACCCTTGAAGAGGAAGTCCTGAAAGGCCTGCAACGCTGGGAGGCCTGCCCTCATCTTCAAGACACTGAAGTGAAGACTGGCCTTAGTCACAGACCACTTGCCTTGGAAGGTCTTCTCTTTGAAACCCCCCCCCCCCCCCCAAGAAGGGAAGCGGTTGTGCTCGCAATGTCTATTGGGGAGTGGAAAGATGAAAGGCAGACCTCATGAGACAAAAGAGGTCCTCAACCACAGAATCCGACGTCTGCCTATTTCAGTGAGTCATACTGAAAAATAGAGAGGTCATTCTAACACAGACCACTGAACACAAAGGGTCCACTGTAATACTCATATATCTTGCTTGTGGAACCAGTGTAACAGACAGTCACCGACTCCCAACAGTCAAATTAACCTTGCCTGGGGATAGGAAGAAGAAAGGACTTTGGAAGCTTGAAGATGGCCAGAACTCTTGATTCCAAGGAGTTTGGCTATTTGTGATGTGTCCAGATAGCACCCTTAAATTCTACTGCCAGTGTTGGGCTTAACTGGCCTTTCTTCAGATTTACTGTAATCCCCACGAGCTGAGAGAACTGGAGTAACACATCCCTGCACTGAATCAGTAGATCTCTGGTGGGAGCAGTAAGGAGCCACTCACTTAGACAGGGAAACACCCAGAATCCTTGCAGTCTTAGATAAGCTGTCACACCACTACCATGCACTTGGTGAACACCCTGGGGGCTGTGGGGAAACCGAAGGGCAATGCGCTGAATTTGAGGGTCTAGTGAGCACAGTTGTCCTTCCTCAGAAGAGGCAGAATGGACTACACCATAATCATCCAAAACTTTGTTTCACAAACAGATTTAGGTGACTGAAATCCAAAATTGCTCTGAAGTCTCCAATCTTCTTCAGAACCAAAAAGATTATGAAAGACTCCAGATCCTTGCTGGTCTGGTTGGACCTCTTGGATGACTAGTTTTTCTATCAGCTTGGATATTTATTTTCCCTCCAAACTCCTCTGACTTGGTGGAACCATCAGGAATTCTCTTTTTGCTTGGTTGTTTTGCACCTAAGAGTTTTGAGTGATGACTAGCCACACACGAGGGTGCAGAGTTAAGAATCCCTTGCCTCAAAAGTGCAGCCGTACAGTAACTGTTCAGGAACACTTGGTAACCAGAAGTACCCTGGGCAAAATTCTGAGATTTGCAAAACTAAAGTTTCTTTCCACCCTTCTGGTTCTAGGAAAAGGTCCTTTGGGGTGGTGAAAAATGTATGCCTATGGCAGTGTTTCTTGCCCTCCTGCTCGCTTCCGTATCACTTACCTTGGGTTCAAAAAGTGTTGACCCATCAAAAGGTGCATTGATTGGGGATATCTTAAAGCTCTCTGCAAAATCTGAGAGACTTACCCAGGTATGTTGACGAATAGCAATGCTTGCACCTTCCTGCTCTTGCACAGCCATCTGCCATGTTGGGAAGTAGGCACATGGAAACATTAGACATGGAATTTAGAGTAAATAGATGGAACTCTACAGTTTATATTATGCCCACAGGCAAATTACTAGAGAGGGATTTGAAAAGTCCTCTATTCAAATCCTTCAGAAACCAGGTCATGTGCGTTGGATAGTTCAGCACACACAGAGCAACTGTCACTGAAGCAAAGTCTGCTTTCCAGATCTGTTCAACACCCTGGACTCCTTATTAGGGAGAAAGACACAGGTGCTCTCCTCAGAAAGCACCTTCTTATTGGCTGCCACTACCACCATACCATCTACGGGGGAGATCCTTGCTCCAATGTGACATGTTTCTAGGGGACACAACAATTTTATCAGGTTTCCTGGGGATCAGCTCCACCATGTAAGCTCCTTCCAAGCCTGCTGTACAAGAAAATCAAGTAGTTCATTAGTGAGTAGTATCCACCCACGTAGTAGATAAGCCAGCCCTAAAAGCCTCATGGCTCAGACATCACAGCAGGGCTAAGGCCGAAGCACTCAAGAGGCAAACATTGGCACTGATAACTTTGGGAGTTAAACTCAAGTCCCATTCCTCAGCCCCACCCCCCTTAGCTCAGAGATCCTTCACAATCAGATGTCACCAGAGCTAAACAACGAGTAAGGGATTAAATAGTTGTGCAAAATGTTACCATATCCATAGATGTCCTTCGCTTCACTGCTACAGTATCTCCCACCTGAAGGCGACCCGATGCTGGCCAGTATACAAAAGTCTTAGACTACAACGCACGTAGGCTGCTGTCAAACGTAGGCCATAAAAGCGATGTACGCACATACCATCCTCAGAACTGAATGCCCCAGGAGGAATGCCAGACTAAGGATATAAAAGGTCAGTACACCCAAGCAAAACAATAGACCGGGGGGGGGGGGTTGAGGGATAGAATACTGAGCAAAAGCACATCTATAGTTATGGTAAGCTTTTACACAACTATTCTATGGCCTTCTATTCACTTGCTGCAGTATTCTTATCCTGAGGGAGAGTACCAAAGCTCAAGGAAGAAAGGGAAGAGGAAAGAGCAGAGGAGCTCTCAATGAAGCCATGTAAAATGGCTTTAGCAAACCCTGGCTCTTGATCTGGAAATGCCATCCAATTTGTAGTATTTGGTAAAGGTATGGATAGAAGACCAGGTGGCTGCTTCAAGGATGGTACTGTTATCTAAGCCCTTGAAGAATGCCTTAGAGGAAGCCACAGCCCTGGTAGAGTGGGCTTTCATGGGTTTCTGCCATTTTTAATTTCTCCAAGTCTTTTAGGTTTATAATACTATGATGGGAATGGACCCCATTCCCAAGTCAAAGTACGATTAAAGTTCATGAAATTAGTATTGTTTCCCTCTTTGATGTTAGCCAAAAGTGCTCTTCGCAGCACCTGCAATGTGCCCAGTAATGATTCCTCCTGCAATTCGTACTGTTACATGAATTGGTAAATACGATTGTAAATTATTTTTTATAAGACCAGTTGCTCCTACTACTATTGGAACTGTCTGGGTATCTTTCTTCCACATGGCTCTCGTTTCTGCTTGCAGATTGAGGTATTTTATGACCGTCTCTCTCTGTAAACAAGACATTGTAGTCACTAGGTGTGGCGATTTCAATGATCAATGCTACTTTGGTCTTCTTTTCTTGCACCACTATATCCGGTTTTCTAGCATCTATCTCTTGGACTGTTGGTATTGGGTGATCCCATGTGATGTAAACCATCTTTTCTATGATTCTCTGTGGCTCATGTTTCCAGTGTTTTTCAGCCACTTTGATACCATAATGTTTGCACAATCTCCAGTGTAACAATCTCGCCACATTATTGTGCCTTTCAGTATACAGTCCCTCTGCCATTAGAGAATCGCAACCAGCAATAAGGTGTGCGTTTCCAATTCGGTTCCACAAAACCTACATACATGTCTGTTTCTCCCACATGTTAAATGGACTTCGTAAACCAGTATGTACGTAGCCCACTATCTTGGGCTGCCAATATTAACCTTTCATTTCTTGATGTAAATTCACCTCTCAACCATTCCTGTGTTCATTCTTGATCAACATGAGGCTCTTCCAGAAGTTTTCTATACTTGCAACTATACATGTTTTTTCCACATTTCTTGCCTTCTCACCTGGTCCTTCACCTTATATTCTTTCTTTTGTTTTTTAGCACATTCAGTTGTTGCCTGGTTTTTATCCACTTCTGGTTTGATTTCCATTCCTGCTTGACGTCGATATGCTTCTGCTAAATTAAGCAGATGTCATCTTAGATTTACTCTCCTCATGTTTCAAAACTTTCACCACATTTGGATCTTGTAAGGTCAGTAGATGTGTGGAGTCCCACGACTGCAGATCTATACATGTAATCAATTTCAAGGAGGCCCATCCCTCCTTCAGAACGGGGAATATATAATCTTGGTATACACCGATTTTTATAAATCATTTGGTGAGCATGAAGCATCCTTCTTGTTTTAATATCCAATCTAGCCAACACTTTTTGGGGCCAGTCAATCACTCCAAAACTAAGTTAGGACAGGAAGAGCAAATTTATTTATAGCTTGGATCTTATTCCTAGGTGTCAATGCAGTTTTCGGGATTATTTTAAGTCTTCTAAAGTACTCCTTACTAAACTTTATTTGCATTTGTTCATGTTTTATTGCTGATCCTTCATCAATTCCCAAGTATTTATACACCCCCTCTTGCTCAAGTGCTTTTATAGCACATTCTTGTCCCAAACTGATGTTTTCCTGGTGCTGCAAGTGGTGTCGCCTCGCAGTTAGACGTTGCCCGTTCGATTCTCAGTTAGAGCATCTTCTGTGTGGCGACATGCGTGAATGGGCGTTCCTTCGTTGAAGGTTGTGTGTTAGGCCCAGCAAGCCAACATGTAAAACTCTACTGCCAATCATTAGCGGACCGGAGTTCCGCTGTGGCGACCCCTAACCGGAAAAGCCGAAAGACACGCACAAAAAAAAGGTTGCTTTTGCACATTTATCAAGACCAAATGACATTCCTATATCATCTGAAAAAGTTTTGACAACCTGCAGCTGTGCTTTCAGTTCCTCATCTGATGAGCTATACAATTTTAATTTGACAAAAAGAAGATGAGAAGTCATTAGACTTTGTTTTCTAGAAGCCAAATTATAGCCATGGCCTAAGCTGTTAAGTAAACAGCTTAATGGGTTAATGGCACGGCAGAACAGCAAGGGTGACAGAGTCAACCTGGAATATCCCCCTTTGAATTTTTATCCCTGGGATAATAATCTGTCCTTTATCATGGCTTAATTGCAAAGTGGTCTACCACTGTTTCATGGTTACTGTAATGTAGTCAGTGTAGGGTGTATCTTGTATATTTTAAGCACTCTTATCCATGAATGTGGGATACTATCAAATGCTTTTTTGTAGTCAATCCATGCCAAAATTCTACCCCTTCTTACAATTCTCCAGTATAACTTTGCTTACCAACAAATGGTCCTGTGTTCCCATATGACTTTCTTTTATTACCCTTTTGTTCTACTGCCATAACTGAGTTTTCTTCTAAATGACTATAAACTGTCTGCGTCAATTCCAGTGCATATTTTGTACGTCATCAGAAGACACGTTATTGGTCTATAATTTTTAGGGTAGCTTGCAGGTTCACTCTCAAGCAAGAGCATTGTTTTTCCTGTTGTTAACCAGTGAGGTGCATGTTCGGGGTGAGCATATAAATAGTTCTTATTCATGGCTAAATCCTTGTGCAAAGAAGTTAATACTTTAAGCCAAAAGTTAGGTACTGCATGTGGCCCTGGGGTTTTCCAGTTAGAGTCTTCTCAACTTTATTTCAATCTCTCTGGAAGTTATTTAATCCCATTTCATATCCTGTACCTTTAAGCTTCTTATTCTTTCCTTTACTTCTTCTATCCATTTAGCATCTTTTTTATGTTCCACAGGACCTTCATAGATACTTCTCCAAAATGTATCAACTTCCTCTTTTTTTGGCAGTCTACCATTTCCTTTTACCTTATTTCCCAGTTCTCTATAAAACTTTTTTGGGTCATCAGTAAATTGTTTATTTTGTGCTTTTCCCTTGTATTTATCTTCGTATCTTCTAAGTCTTTCTGCCTGTGGTGAAATTTTTTGTTCATCTCCAATACTGCATAATAGATCCTGGTCTGTTCTAATACTGCGCATTGCTTTTATCAAATCTATCTTTCTTAATATTTTTGTTTATCTGTTCCCACTTCTATAATCTTCTAACAATGATACTTTTTGTCTTAAATGCTTTACAGTTTTCTCTATTTGATATTTCCATGAAGGTATTCGCTTTTGCCCCCTCTTTTCCCTCGCTTCTCTATGCTCCTGTGGTAGAACTTGATCAGTTATTAATTTAGCAACACAGTAATATATTCTGTTTACTTCTGTTATATCGCATGGGTCTCTATGGACAGTCCTAATTACTGCGTTCATTTGTTTTATCAAGCTTTTGACTTTTGGGGTTTTATTAACATTCCGCAGTCTATTTCTCTCATTAATCTTGATCTATATCTATTTTGTCTATTAAATCAAGCAACTCTTCACTTAACCGATTTTCTTCCATACTGAGGGCACATCCCTTGTTTTCCATTTCCTGTGGGCATTCTATAGAAAATTCGATAGCATCTTCCTGTGACACATTCTCTTCAATTTCATCCTGTGTCATCTGTTCTGTCATATGGAACTCACTGGCCTATCACTCAACATTGGCTGCATCAGAGTTTCCACAGTTTCCTGTTCCTTTCCTTGCTGTCTAGCTTCAAGTTAATATTTATACTGGTTTCCTGTGGAAGGCTCCAAAATATCTTGATATGGCACCTGACCAGTTACTTCCTGTTCCACTGGTTTCCCCTTAATTTGGATATCCATTGCTCTATCCTGTTGTGGTGCTTTCTGCATTGGATTTTTTACACTGAATCCTTCTCTTTGCAGTTGTTCTATTACCTCAATTTCTAATTTTTTTGACTTCTCCATTACTCATCTTTTTTTCTACTTTTCCTCTTAGTCTTATTTTTTTGTAAGTTTTCCATATCCGGATTCCTTTGCCTATATTTTTCTTCAAATATCTTTGGTGCTGCACTTTTTGCATTAGTTTTGCTTTATTCTTTGCATAAGTATTACACCATATTAAATCTCTCTTCCTTTCCCCTGTCCATATTTTTTCTTCACGTCTCCTGATCTTCATGCTTTCCCTTATTCTGAGGACTCACTCCATCCTGCTGTAATGTAATCTGTTTTAGACCACCTACATTAAATCCATCACTTTGCAGGCACTCCATAACTTCAACTTCTATTTCTTTAACTTCTGCTTTACTAATTGTCTTTTCTACATTGAATCTTTGTGCTTTTAGTCTTTTTGTTGTGAAATTTTCCATATCTGAATGCCTTTGCCTGCATTTTTCTTCGAATATATTTGAGACTGCCTTCTCCATATTAGTTAACTTGGCTTTCTCCTTTGCATAAATATTGCACCACATCAAATCTCTCTTTCCCATGCCCATATTTCTTTTTTACATTTTTCAAATATCTCTAGGTGTTCTTTATATTTTCTCACTTCCTCAGGCTTCTTTTTCCAAAGAGATCAAATTTACTTGATCTATATACGGTTTTTCGAAAATCTGTTGTATTGAAAGCAAATTTTTATTTGAAGCTTGTAACAGTTTTTCCTGTGGAAGTATTTTGCTTTCCTCTAATTTCTCTCAATTGTTTTGTATATCTTGTGTCTGGAAATTCTGGGCTTTTTGCGTAATAGTAACAATACATAATTTCTTTCTTATCCTCAATAGTCCACTCTGCCGTTTTTATGGCTCTTCTTTGGCCAATCAATTTTTGTCGTTTTTGTGGACTGCTACTTCCTTCTACAATGGGGGGCATTTCTCCCCGAGCCTCGCCTGGCCCCATTGTAGGAATGTTTCCATATTTTGAAGATTCTATACTGTCTTTTTTCCAGTCCTGGCACCAGTGTGTCTACCACGATTGGGCTTTCATGGGTGAAGAGAGTCTTCCCATGGAGTGTACAACAGAGGCAAATAGTCTTGGAAATCCAAGAAGAAATAGTCTGCTTGGAAACAGGTAAACAGAGCCGTGGGATTAAAGTTCACAAATAGCTGATCAGATTTCCTGATGGCTTTAGTCTTGTTCAGGTAAAACCTAAGTTGTCTGTATACATCTAAGAAGTGTAACACTTTCTCACTGTAGTTTTGTGGAGAAGGGAAGAAGGTAGGTAATTGAATGGATTGGTTAAAGGATAACTCATTAACCACTTCTGGCATAAAGGAAGGATTTGTTCTCAAGGATACCCTATCCTTACGAAACACCAAGAAGAGGGCTCTGCCATAAGGGCTTGAAGCTCCGACACCCTTCTGGCGGAGGTCAAGACCACTAGTAAAACAGTTTTCCAAGAGGAATATTTGAGGGAGGCAGAGGATGTGGGCTCAAAAGGGGCCAAGGTCAATTTTTCTAGAACAAAATTAAGGTCCCAAGGAGGAGGAATATGTTTCCTGGGAGGCCTAATGTGAAAGACATCCTTAAGGAATTGTTACACCTCAAATCTAGATGCAGGGGGGGGGGGGCAGACGAGCAGAAATAACTGATGTGTGCTTTGACAGAGGAGTAAGCCAAGGCAGCAGACAGCAATTCACACAAGACAGACAGAAGCACTGGGATTTCCACTGTCAGTGCATCTTGGTTCTTACAGAGACACCAGAGGGAAAATCTTTTCCACTTGGAAATGTATGACTTTCTTGTACTGAGTTTTCTGGCCTCCTGCAAACTCCTAAGCACCTCTGAAAATAGGATTCTAATTCCCTTCAGACACTATCACCCACAGTGTCAGCTGTAGTGCTGACAGGTGTGCGAGTAATACAGATGCAATGTTCTGTCTGAGTAGGTCCACTCTGTGGGGTAATGTGTGGTGATGACCCTTGGCTAAATGTAGAAAAGAGGGGTTCCAGTGCTGTTTTGGCCAGATCCTAGGTGGTTTGTCTGTAGCTACAGAAATAACTACTGGGTCTGCAGCAGGGTACCTAAAGAGGAATTTATCATCCTTGGAGACCATGTAGGAGTGGTCTGGCTTCTTGGGGCCGGGGCCTGGGTGTCTGGGTTTTCTGAAAGGCACCCAGTAATGCAGGATGCACAGGTGGAACTGCAGAGGGGCCAGGGACCTCAACTTGTAAAAGTTGATATCTTTTCGGGACTTCAGAAACTTGGGAAGTATCCCATTTAAAGTGTCCTTCCATTTTTACGAGAGTCTCACCAAAGGATCTCTCTTCCATAGGGGAGTCTGCACCGACTGACTCCTCTTCAGGGGAAACATATTCCTGGGGAGAAAGGATTTGTGTGGAAAAATCCAGAGATTCTTCTTCATCAGAGAAAAATTCATCAGATGAGCCATGGTCCCTAATCCTTTTTTGAGAAGGTTGGGAAGTAGCTGTAGAAGTAGGCTGAGAAAAAGGTGGCTTGAGTGCCATGAAGGCCTGAAACAAGCTTTGAGAGAAGGCCTGCCAATCTGTAGGAGCCTCTCTGGTACAGGACAAATGCTTACACTCTTGTTTTTTCTTTGCAGGAGAAATGATCCTAAGCAATGTCAGTGGGACGGACAAAGGCTTAAATTCAACTTTATCTGACTATCTCTTCTCTTGCTTGGGTGCGAGGTATCCCCTTAGGTCCCTCCATACCTTCGAGCCTAGGTTCCCCCACAACATCCTAATCAGATGCCTGTTCAACCTCCACAGACTTGCCCAAAGTCAAGGTGGCCTCAGCCTATGAATCCGTGCCGAAAGTTGGACAAACCTCTGGGATGATAAGCACCTCAGGAGAAATGTCCGACATTGGAGGTGCAGTGGAAGCCACAGGCTGAGGTTTCTAAGCCTTGGGCTTCACCGGCTTGGCGTCTGATCCCAAGGTACCCTCCATACTCTTAGCTAGCAACTTAAGCCATTGGTTCGCTAAGTATATAGCAAGAGAAGAAAGCTTGCTTCTAAGGGTCTTTGGAACAAAGGACTGGCAAATGCTACAGGACTTGTGGTGGTGGTTAGGTCCTAAACAAAAGAAACAATGAGAATGGCCATCTTTATGTGGAATTTGTCTTCCACACTGGCATTTGCCTTTCTTGGATGACATAACCAAAACAGTAATAAGCGAAAATATTCTCAAACAGGGCACTTCATTTATTTTGACATTTGTTTACCCGGATGGTCCAGTTGGATCAATAGACACCAGTTTTCAGTGGAGGTCTGGGGAGAAAAGCTCCACGTACAATTAAAAAATTACAAGCAGCATACAATTAACAACTGGCACACACATACAAACAATGAATTTTTAAATTTTATGTTGAACAGTATAGTACATAGCAGTAGAGACATTGGAAAAAAAAATCATGTGAGTGTTAGAATGGAAAGTCGGACTTGTAACTAGTGACAAAGAATTCAGATAGGCTTACACCTACTGTAAAATGCAACAAATAGGCTTACACCTACTGTAAAATGCAACAATACAAGTATTAGCAGGACAGTTTAGTAAGAAACATGTAGAATAAGAGTAATGTAATGAGGCTATTAACTGATGCAACCATTACGGTTACAGACACCATAAGTGGAGGGTACTAGAGGTAGAAAGATAGGGGTATTTAGAAGGAGAAATTGAAGCATGTATGAAGTATTCAGCCAGGAGTAGAGCAAGAGCAGAGCCCACTATGTGTTTGGTGTTCCTTAAGCAGCATTTTGAATTTGGATGAGTTAGTTATGTTGAGTATATGTTGGGAGATGAGAGTTCCATGACTGCGAAGTTCGTTTAGAGAAGAGAGCATCGCCTAAACTGTTATTGTTTTTTGCAACCTTTAGAGGGAATTTGTTGGGAATTTGTTGGCAGACTGTAATGATCTACTATTAGAGTATGATAGAACTAGATCTAGTGCTGGACATTTATCTGCCTGGTGGACGATGGAGTGAGCAAGAATGAGTTGGATTAGTAATATAAGGTTAGGAAATTCAATTCATTTTAGTTGTTTAAAGCCTGTGCATTGGTGTGATCTATGTGGGTGGTTTGAAGCAAACGTGTCTATTTTAATTGTATCAGGTCGCCAGTTTAAGCAGCTCAGATTTTCTTAGATTTGTGAAGATGGGGGAGGTATATAACAGGGTGGCTAATAGAGGAGTTTTGGCTATAGACTGTTTAGATGCTTGGGTAAGGAAAGACTTGGCTCTATACAGACTGCCTAATTTAATATGTACCTTTTTCATTGTTATGGCAATGTGTTTATCATACTTTAAGCAGTTGCCAATGGTAATGCCTAGCAGTTTGGTGTGTTTGACATGTTCAGTTTTGGTGTTGTTTTTGCAGTATATGTTGAATGGGAAGAGGAGATGGTTTCCAATTTTTGCATAGCAGTAGCTTAGCCTTATTGGGGTTAAGTACGAGTTGGTTGTTAGAGGTATTTTTCTATATCTGTGAAGGATCTTTGTGTTTTGGAGGAGCTCTGGGAGAGATGGGGCTGTGCAGATGAGGGAGGAATTGTTGTTGTATTGTATGATGGTTGCAGAGTCGTTGGTGGAGCACAGTTTATTGGTGAAAATAGTAAAAAGTAGTGATCCAAGTACTGAACCTTGTGGGACGCCTACTGAGACAGGAAGCAGAGTTTCGATTTGATGTTGCCATTTAACTGCTAGTTGTCTTGATGACAGGTAGCTACAGAACCATGACATGGTGAGCTGGGACAGATTTAGAGAGGCTAGTTTATTCAGATGTTTTTGATGTGAGACAGTGTCAAAGGCCTTTTACATGTCTAGGAAAACAGAAGATACATATTGATTGTTGTTTCTGAGCTGGTATATTTCATCTGTGAAGCTTACGAGGGGGGTAGTGGTGCTATGTTTTGGATGAAAGCCATGCAGGGAGCTGGAAAGTAGATATTTTTTATTATATAGGGCAAGAATTGGGAGTGAATACACTGAGAATTTTGCATGGGGGGGGGATAGCAATTGGCCTATAGTTTGACAATTTTGTGCCTCCTTTATGAAAGAGGATTATATGTGAAATTTTCCATAGTTTTGGGACATTGTTCTGAGATGAGTGTTTGATTAGTATGGAGACTGGATACGCTACGGTATCAGCTGCAAGTGTGAGAAATTCATTTGGTAGTTGGTCTGCTACAAGGAAGGAAGGTTTTAGTTTACGGAGTAGTTTGTGCATATAGCTAGTCTGCACTGGTTTGATATGGAAGGAATTGGTATTGTGTGGTAGAGTTGGGGGGAGGGACAGTATAAAGTCTGCAAAGTGCAAGTTAAACTGGGTTGCCATTCTCTCGGTGGTTAGTGGGGCTTGAAGTTTGCTTTAAGAGTTGTTTTATGGCACTCCAAAATTTGTGGTGCTGCGGTACTGTTGTTGCCTCACAGTAAGACGCTGTCCGGTTCGATTCCCAGCTAGAGCGTCTTCTGCATGGAGACATGCGTGAATGGGCGTACCTTCGTTGAAGGTTGTGCGTCAGGCCTGGCAAGCCGTTTCGTAAAAATCAACTGCCAATCATTAGCAGACCGGAGTTCCGCTGTGGCGACCCCTAACCGGGAAAAGCCAAAAGACACAAATTAAGATGCTTTTGTTGGAGTGATCTGTAGTAGGCTTTTTTATATTGTTTTGTTTTTTGGTGAAGAGCCTTAGGTGACAAAAGTTTAAGAGGGTGGTTTGTTTTTTGGCAAGTTGATAGTGTTTCCAATTACCATCTATGTTTCACAAAGAGCTTGCTGTCTTTTGTAAGCCAAGGGACTGTATTTGCTTTTACCAGTGTAAATCTTATGGGAGCCAGGTTGCTATGGATATCTAGAAATGTGTTGTTGAAGTACTGGACTGCTTTAACTAGTTGTAGGTGTTTTAGAGGGGGCCAGCTGCATTGTTTAAAGAGGGAGTTAAAGGCATCAGTGGTGAAGATTTTCTTGGATTGGGTATAGTTATATATGCGATGTATGTGCCCTGCTTTATACCTACAGATATAGATGGGCATATATATGGTCATTAAGGGAGTCTGGTAGGCAGCAGGCTTGGTGACAGAGTAAGGGTCTATTTGTTAGGGTCAGTCAAGGATGGATTGTTTGTTACTGTGTCTGTCAATTCCTGTAGGAGAGGAGATTATCTGGGAGAAGCCAAAGAGATTAATGTAGTTTGTTGGGTTATCGGAGGTACAGGTGAACCAGTCAAGGTTGAAATCTCCTAATATCAGAGTTTTTTCACTGAATGTCGAGGCTATCCAACTGAGAATGTTTTCTATTGGGGTGGTATTATTTCCGGGGGGGGTGTAAGCTGCTATGATAATACTTGTTACTGTTTAGATGTAGTCAGGTAATTAATAATTCTGTGCCTGTTATGTTTGGAGGATGCCTTTGTAGTTGTTCTAAGGTCAGAGGGTCTTTACAGATTACTGCTATGCCTCTTCCTCATTTATGAAGAATGTCTAGCCTGTGGATCATGTAGCCCTGAATTAAGATTTCATCAACATTAACTTGGGGCTTTAACCAAGTCTCTGTTACAACTACTATGTCTGGGAAGTATTGAGGTAAGGGTTGCATGGAATTCCTGAATTTTATAAAGTATGCTTTTAAGGTTTACATTTACGATAAAAAAGGTTACAGCTGTTGTGGGGTGCTTAAAGATGAATTTGTGGATGGTGTGTCCTTGTGGTTGGGTTGAGGGATATTGAGAGTATAGGTCTTGGTTTGGATGAACATCACCTGCTAGGTTAAGTAGGTGCAACCTACACTAGAATAAGTCAGCAAGTTTTGATAGGATTTTTGAGTGTGACAGACATGTGGTTGAGTGAGTGTTTCTGTACTTGAGTTCTGTGATGGAATTGTTGTATAGGTTTGGCGATACGGAAGTGGGTGTATGAATGGTAAGTGTTGGAGTGGTTGTGGACAGTGTGGGAGAAAAGATTTGTATTTGTAGGCCATGGTGGGAGGTTGCCAAGAAAGTTGCTATTAGGAAGCGAAGGAGTATTGTGCAGAGAATTATCATGGTGGGAAACTTTAAAAGGTGTGTGATAAGAGTAGTTAATTTTAGAGAATCTAGCTGCATGGGCTTGTCAGTGGTTATTTGTAGTATGGTTGGGTAAGGCAGTAAATGTAGTAGGGTTTTTGGTGGCAAATTGGAGTGGATAATTGGATTGGGCAGTGGTTTATCAGTTCACTAAGTTTAGGTGTGGTGGGGTGGGTGGGAATTGGGGGTAGGCAGAAGAGTGGAGAGAGCTCAAGTGTAGTGAGGGCAAATGGAGCAGGCTGAAAGTACAGTTTTGTACCTACCATAAATGTAGATGTCCGAACAGGATAGCATCTGCAGTCCTAACAAATGGGTTGTCCTGTCGTCAGGCAGCCCTTCGGTCGGCCGGATTCCAAAGTCTGGGTCTGGCCTCGGCTGGTGTCGCACTTCACCCGACGTCATCTCTGCTGGTCTTCGGGTATAAAGGCATCAGCCGACGCCATTTTCCTCAGTGTTTCTTGCCCCAGATGCCAGTAGCCCTCTTGGATAGCTAAATTTTTGGGTAAATGCCAATGTTTTCCAAAAAGTAGAAGGCAAACAAAAAATATGCATGTATGTACATATATACAAACAAATACACCATAAGAGATCCCCCCCCCAGCTAGCTATTAGGTGGGCAATACCCTAGGAGTACCACAGAGGGGAAGGAGGGTGGGAATCCTGACTGCAGATGCTATCCTGTTCGGACATCTACATTTATGGTAGGTACAAAACTGTACTATGTCCTTCAAGGATGCATCTGCAGTCCTAACAAATGGGTAGAATACCATAGCCAAACTAGGGGAGGAGGAATAAGTATTATGGTGTAGTTAGGATCCCTTGCAACACAGCAGTGGCAAACCCTGCTCGGGATCTAGAGTATAGAGGTAAGTTATAATGCTTGGCAAATGTATGCACGGAGGTCCAAGTAGCAGCCTCAATAATGTCCTTGGTAGCCACTCCTCGTAAGAAGGCTGTGGTAGTGGCTGTAGCCCTTGTAGAATGAGGCCTTATGTTCTGTGGAATTTGCTTTCCATGATAGGAGTAACAGAATCTTATGCAATTTCCTATCCACTTGGAGATTGTCTGTTTGGAAATTGCTTTTCCTTCCCTTCCTGTTGCATAGGCTACTAGGAGCTGGTCAGTTTTTCTATTGCCCTTGGTTCTGTCCAGGTAGTAGCGCAACTGTCTATGTACATCCAAGGTATGCAGCAGTCTTTCCCCTTTGTTCTGTGGATTGGGAAAGAAGGTAGGTAGGTGGATTGCCTGGTTTAGAGACACTCTGGATACCACCTTAGGCATAAATGTAGGATAAGTTCTCATGGACACTATCTTGATGGAAGATTAGGAAGGGTTGTACTGCCATTAAAGCCTGTAGTTCCGAAACCCTTCTTGCTGAAGTAATTGCCAGTAGGAAAGCAGTTTTCCAGGATAGGTGTTGAAGATCTGCTGTTGCTGCTGGTTCGAATGGAGGGAGTGTCAATTTTTCTAACACAAAATTCAAGTCCCATGCTGGTAATGGTGGTTTCCTAGGAGGTTTAATATTCTTAATTCCTCTGAGGAACTGTCTGAGTAGAGGATGCGAGAAGACAGGGGGATCGAGGCTGTATTCTGCAGAAATAGCTGATGCATGTATTTGATGGAGGAATAGGACAGGCCAGTATGTAGGAGCTCTGCCAAATACTCCAGGATGTTGGCAATATCTACCTTTGACACATCTTTCCCTCTTTCCGTACTCCAAATGACAAACCTTTTCCATTTTCCTGCATAGTTCCTTCTAGTAGAAGGTCTGCGGGCCTCAAGGATAATGTCTTTAACCCTTTGGGATAAATCTGGGTTAGATGCTCTTATGTAATGTTCCAGGCAGTGAGTTGCAGAGTTTTCAGGTTTGGATGCAAGATGTTGTAGTTGCTCTGAGTCAACATCAACGGAATCAGGGGTAGAGTCCACGTTCCCCCCCCCCCCCGAGACATGCTCCTCATTAATGGATACCAATGTTGTCTTGGCCAATTTGGAGCTATCAGAATTATCCTTGGACGTTCCTCTGATTTTCAGTAGTACCTTGTGCATCAAAGGAAGGGGTGGAAATGCATATGCTGTCAGGCCTTTCCAATTTGAAGGATAGAGAGTCCACCCTCCAAGCAAGGGGGTGGTATGTCCTTGTGCAGAATTTCTTGAGCTGGTGATTGAGTGGGGATGCAAATAGGTCTATTTGTGGCATTCCCCATTTCTTTGTGATGGCCTTGAAGATGTCTGGGTGTAGCATCCATTCGTGAGCATCCGAGATAGTTCTGCTTAACATGTCTGCTAGGATGTTTTCTTTTCCCGGTACGAATATTGCCTGTAATTGAATGTTGTAGCTCAGAGCCATATTCCACAGGTCCAGAGTCATTCGGCATAGGGGGTATGAATGAGTGCCTCCCTGTTTGTTGATGTACCACATGACTGTGGTGTTGCCTGTCCTTATCAATTGGCCCTCTGAGGAATGGTCTGAAATTCTGGATTGCTAGTTTTACTGCCAGCATTTCTTTTTGATTTATGTGCAGGTGTAGTTGATCTGGAGTCCATATGCCTTGAATGCACTTGTCCAGCATGTGTGCCCCCCAACCGAGGTCTGAGGCGTCTGTTGTGATGGTTTGGCTTGCTTGAATGTTGTGGAAGGACAAGCCTGGGTTTGCCTGGCATGTCTGAGCCCACCATAGGAACTCTTGTTTCAGGCATGGAATTAGTGGTATTTCGGTTTCTAAGCTGTGCTTGTGTTGAGACCATAAATTCTTTAGGTACCACTGTAGCTTTCTCATATGCAGTCTGGCATGGGGAACCAAGATTATGCAGGATGCCATGAAACCCAAGGCCTGCAGTACTTTCCTTGCTGTTAGTTTGTTCTGCTTTGCAAGTGCCAAGAAGTACAGAGGAAGTTGTTCTTGTTTTTCTGCAATTAGGAATGCCATCTGTTTTACTGTGTCCAATTCTGCACCCAAGAATGTTATTGTCTGGGATGGTATCAGTTTTGACTTTTTTAAATTGACTGTGTATCCCAGGGCTTGTAGTAAGCAAATGACTCTTTGTAAGTCTTGTGTCAGCTTGCTTTTGTTGTCCGCTTGTATCAGGCAGTCGTCCAGGTATGGATAAATTTGGATTCCCTGAAGCCTGCAATGAGCGATTACTGATGCCAGGCATTTAAGTGAACACTCTGGGCGCAGTAGATAAGCCAAAGGGCAATGCTGAGAATTGATAATGCTCTGATCCTGCAAGAAATCTGAGGTATCTTCTGCAAATTGGTCGTATGGGGACGTGCAGGTATGCCTCCTTGAGATCTAGAGTAACCAGCCAATACTCCTTGCCCAGCATGGGAAGAAGTTGGTGTAGGGTCAGCATTTTGAATTTTGGAACGATGATGAATGTGTTTAAAGCGGACAGGTCGAGAATAGGTCTCCAACTGTTCTCTTTTCTTGGTACTAGGAAGAGTCTGGAGTAAAATCCCTTGCCCTGTTCTGTAGGTGGTACCCTTTCCACAGCTCTCATCTTTGTTAATTGAGCTATTTGTTTTAGGGCTTCTGACTTTTGATTTGGTGGCAGGTTTTGCATTCCTCTTTTTGCTGGTAAGGTGTGGAAATGAAACCTGTAGCCTTGGTCTATAGTTTGCAAAATCCAGTTGTCTCTTGTGATATAGTGCCAGTTTTTTGAAAATAAGGCTAATTTTCCGCCTAAGGGTGCTACTATTTGTTCCCTGGTAGGCGGTGTTAGAGCCAAGTCACTGTGATTGTCCTGTTGCAGTGGTCGTGGTTGTATCTGTGCCTCGTTGGTTATTGCCTTGCCACTGGCGTCCCCTGTAGGCACCTCCTCTGGATTGATTTCTGCCTCTGGAACGTCTATTCCTGCCTCTCTGATTTTTAGAGGAGTCTGGAAAGGACCAATTTTGGAAGGCCAGTTCCTGCTGAACCTTGGGGCTGTACCTGTAAGAAATCTTTAACTGTTTGTACAGATTTTGCCTTCTCTTCCATTTTCTTCATTACTTGTTGGGCAGGAGAACCAAATAAACTGACCTTGTCCATAGGAGCATCTAATAGCTTTGCTTTAACATGATCCGGCAAGACCTGCTCTTTCAACCATGCATGCCTTCTTATAACTGTGCCAGTCATGGCTGATCTAAATGAAGCCTCCAGTGCATCATAGCCACATTTTAAAGAATGGTTACTAACCTGCTGAATGTTATTCACCATTTCTAGAACATATTTCTTATCTAAGGAATCATCAGAGGACAGTTTCTTAGTTAACTGATCAAGCATAAACTCCTGGTATTGGATCATATGAAACTGACAGTTCAAAGCTCTAGCTGAGAGAGTAGTAGAGGTGTATACTTTTTTGCCCCATCTCTCTACGGACCTGGATTCCCTATCAGAAGGGAGAGGGTTTTTAGCTGAGGTCGAAGCTACTGCCTTAGGCCCCTGGGAGAGTCTCCGGATCTGCAAAAGGAGCCTTGTATAAGTGGTGATGAGTGTCCGGTACCCTGTAGAACCTGTCGGGCTTAGCAGGGGCTGGAGGTAAAGTATCAGGAGCAGTGCAAACATCATTAAATGCATCATCCACAACAGGAAGAACTGGAGGTATAGCTAAGGGCCTATGTTGCGGTAAGTGTAGAAAGGTCCTAAGCCTTTTTCTTGAATCTGAGAAATCTTGTCCCTGCCATTGGAATTGCTCTCGCATGGCATGTAAGGTTTCCCCAAAGGAAAATTCCTCTGGTGGAGAGGCAGAAGGAATAGATTCTTCAGCATCAGAATCTTCATAAGTAGAAAGAGGAGCCTCTGGATGGTCTGTAATGTCTGAGTCATCAGAAGAGTCATCTGAGGAGCCTGGCTCAGGGGGCTCTGCTCTAGGTCTCTTTTCTGGAGGTTGTGAGGCCCTGTCAGGGTGAGATTGGGATCCCCTTATTAAAGAGATGAGATCCTCTGCCAGAGTAAGCATTTGTGAACTGGAGCTGGGCCTGTGAGAGGGGGGCTTAACAGGCACTGATTTAGCAGTTTTGGCTGCTTTAGCCCTGGCAAAGGCCTTTATAGACATGGCTGCAGGAGGCCTAGCAGCACCACGTGCTGGGGTAGAGACATCCAAAGGGATGGTGTCTGATAACTCTAGAGAAACCACATTAGTAGGCAAAATTTCAGAGGCCGATTCAGCTAGGGTAGAAGGGGCCTCGGTAGTAGTCATGGATTCGGCTGTAGATTGAACCGTTTGCTCGGTTTCGGCCGAAACCGAGACACTCGCGGTTTGCTTAACCGTGGTTTCGGCCGAAACCGCGGACCGCGAGTGTCGGTCCTTTTCTTTGCGTTTAACAATTTGGGTAGTCGGAGGATCCGACGGCATAATGTACGCAAAGTCTGAGCCGAAAAACTGTTCAGCAAACTCCGACCGGCGCCTAAGCCGCCGGTTGAAGGAAGCACAGGCTAAACAAGCTGCTACGTCGTGGTCTGGGCCTAAACAAGGTAAGCAGCAAGAGTGGAAATCTTTATGAGGTATTTGTTTCCCACAAGTTAAACAGTTATTTACTTTTTCTGACATTGGCTGAGGCAAGAAAGAGTCCCCAACGGGTACTTAGCTTTTAGAAGTCTTCGAAGTAGTATTCGGTAGTATTAATCTCTGGATCTGACCGACCGGCACTTGCGAACAGCTTCTGCTTCGGGCGCCACGCGGCAAGAAAGACTGAGGAAAATGGCGTCGGCTGATGCCTTTATACCCGAAGACCAGCAGAGATGACGTCGGGTGAAGTGCGACACCAGCCGAGGCCAGACCCAGACTTTGGAATCCGGCCGACCGAAGGGCTGCCTGACGACAGGACAACCCATTTGTTAGGACTGCAGATGCATCCTTGAAGGTCATCCACCATGGAGTACACAGGCAAGCCAGAAACTGCAAAAAACTATGAGCAATAGTTTGAAAATGCCAGTCATTACACTGTTAGATAATGTAGCGAAACACAGAAAGAAATCTCTGAACAATTAGCACGAAATAAAATAAATGTGCAATTCAGGTTATAAGTTTATCACTGGTGGGAACAATATGACAAATAGATGGGGGTCAGGGGAGAAGAAACCCTGTTTGTGTGCATGCAATGAGCAGAGTTAAGCAGTTACTTACAGGGCACATGATATGGTTAACTTTTTCACAAAATATTCTTAACTGTTGCAGTATAATGCGGAAAAGTTTTTTCAGGATGGCCTCTTGGATGCTTAAAAAAACACTTTGGGGTGCTCAGTAGAGGCAGAATGAGTTCAAGGTTCCTGATCCCGTACTTACCTGGCAAAAAGCTAAAGTCACAAACACTGAAATGACCAGATTGTTGGTCGGAATGGTGTTCTGACTGTTGGCAGAAAAATTCTGAGGATGGTATGTCAGTTTTATGGCCTACGTCCGACAACAGCCTAAGTGCGAGGTCCCAAATACCCTACAGTGGTGTAAGAATGTTGTATATTGGCCAGCATCTGGTCACCTTTAGGCGGGAGATCACACAGGTTAAGAATACGGCAGCAAGTGAATAGAAGGGCATCTGTCAGAGTTGAAACAGAAGCTGCTCTTGGCTCTGACAAGGCTCTCTCGGGCATCATTAGGAACTGTAGACTCTGGTTCCACAGGTCAGACCTGAGGAGTAACCAAGAAGGGGAAGCTGAATGGACCAGACCTGGACACCCTAGTGGGGTAGGCACTGGGAGGATTCCCAACTAAATCTGCAACCAAAGAAATTTCCCTATCATTCTATCAGTGTCTGCTTCAGAAAGGCTTCATGATGAACAAAACAACCTATAAGACATGCCACAGAAGGTGGGCTGTGGAAACAGTGTCTTTCCGAGAGTATATATAGTAATACAGAGAGCTGAGGACTGGCATGTCAGGGATGATGTTTGGTAAACAAACTTGCTCCTGTCCTGAAGTCAGATTCAACAGCCTACGACTTTTTGGGGCTGGTCCTGACAAGGAGGTCAGATCCAAGGACCTCTAACAGGTCAATGTTTTTCCCTTCTCTATTCTTTTCCTTCTCTTTACTCCTCTCGCTGTTTTTCCTTGGCGGATTTAGTTTTGTCCATTTTCATGGAAGAAAGAGAAGCCGAAATAGACACCAAAAGGGTTGAGTTTCTCACTTGGGAAGGGAGAAAACCCTTGAAGACCAGTTTATTTCTACAGTTCACAACAGCTCTACCCTCAAGCAAGAACAAGACTCACATTCAACATTTAAATTGTCTGCTTCCTAAACAGTAAACAAAGATTGTGCAGGTTTGGGGGTGGGGCAGGGAGGGGGGTAATCTTGTGCTCAAAGGCGCTACACTTTTTGAAGCTAGACATGTCAGACATTTTGGAAGAAAGACAACAGATCAAAAACACAACCAGAAAGTCCAAATACTATCTTTTCGAAGTTTATGAGTTTTATATTAAATAACTAGTAACACTAACTGGCAGTAAAGTAACTATAAAAAAGGTAGAAAAATCCAGCTAAGCTAACAATTAAACAGTATTTTTTGGTAGGGGAGAAAGAGGGGAAGAAAAACTTCCACAAGAAATATTTTTAGTTAAAAATTTTATTAAAGTCCCTAGGAAAAGGGAAGAAATCACTAGATACAAAACCTGGAAAAAAAGTTATTTCTAAGGAAAAGATTTGAGGTCTTACAAAAACTAGCACTTGCAAGGAGCCCTCGTGAATCAAGTCATGATCATACAGGCAAGCACATGAGGTTTGAGGTATTGTAGGAAAAAGACATTTTGGATCAAAGAGCTTGAAAAAAAAGGCACCAAGGCTGGCTCCAACTGGATTCAGTTACCCATACATTGAGTCAGATAGAAAAGACGTCAGTTCTAGACTTAACCTGAATTTCATCTGTTTCTGCATTGGCAGACTTTATTACAAAAACTATGACAAGGTAAAGTATGAATACTTTGCAGAGCAATATCATGCAGATAAACCCAAGGTATACATTCACATTTAGTGAAAACAGTAATGGTGGAAGCAAACTGGTTGTGATGGGTAATGCAAATGGGATCCATCTTTAAATGTCACCTTTAGTTAAGGGAATTATCAGAAAATGTAAATAGCCTGAAATTTATAAAAGACATACATTACACTACTAAGGAGTTTGTGTGGGTACAAGCTTGCTGAACCTAAAAAAACCTCATTTACTAGTTTTAGGTGTAGTTTGGCTCAGAAAAAAAAATGCCTTAAATTGCAGGTCCCTGCATACTGAATCAATGAATATTTAATGTGTTTGACTGACTCTGTAATGTTTTAATGATGTATACCATGTAACACATGAGAGGACTGGTATTCAGTGACTTATCGAATGAATGCTTCCATTGATATTTTGATCTAGAATGGGAGGATGGCATAATGGTTAAGGTGGAAGAATGGCATAATGGTTAAGATGTTTACCTTACAGACAAAAGGTGCAGGGTTTGATTCTCACATGGGGTAATTGGCTAGGCTTTAAAATGGCCCACAAGGGTAGTTAGCCTAGTATGAACCTATTTATTTCTAGAAGAGCTCAAGGTCATTCTAACTGCGAAATAACACAAAGAGTATGCGGTTAAATTTTGCTTGACGTTTAGTCTAAGACCTGGCTAAAAATCTTCATAGTGGAAGGGTGGACTGCTGTTTTAGCTCTAAATTATTAAAAGTGAAAAGACTGAAAATTTGTTCCAGTGAACAGCATGCATTACAGAAAATTGGCATGCAAAAAAAAAAAAATAACCTAGTGAACAACATGTAGAACTGACAATAAGCAACTCAGACTTTAGAAAAAAACACTGCCTAGGGGCAGCATGTTACTCTGACACTGAGCAAATGCTTCACTGGAAATACCAAGGCCTGCCACTGAAAAGAAGTACTTGAAAATTACGCAAGTAGGTCCTAAATAAATGCTTGGCAATGACCTCTGTAACGTCTTAAAGTACAGTTGTGTACACTTACCATAAATATAGATGTTCAAGTGTATTCACTGTTGCAGTCATTACATTTGGGTTATCTGCTTGCAGTAGCCCTCAGTCGGCCTGATTAACAAAGTCTTGGGTCCTACGTTGGTTGCTGTCTCCTCTTCTGTGACGTCAGGTAGTCAGGGGTATAAAACATGCAGCCGACATCATTACATCAGTTTTTCTTGCCCCAGATATCAGGTGGCCCCTAATGGGAAGCAATTAAATCTATAAATATACAAGGTTATACCTAAAACAAAAAAGCAAATGCACCAAAAAGCTTTTAAGCATTGAAAAGGAGAGAAGAGGTATAGCCAAAAGTCGTCAGGGGGCTGGTAACCAGGAATGCAATAGTGAATACACTCGAACATCTACATTTATGGTAAGTGTACACAACTGTACTATGTTCTTCATGTTTCACTGTTGTAGTCATTACATTTGGGTAGATTCCCAAAGCTAAGGATGGGAGGAGGAATTTAGATAGCATTAGGACCAGCTATAAGGCCCTGCAAAACTGCAGTAGTAAAGCCAGCTCTGGATTTGGAGAAAATTGGCAAATGGTAGAATTGGAGAAAGTATGTACAGAACCTCCAAGCAGCATCTTCTAGGATGCCCCTGGTAGGTACACCTCTGAGAAAGGCTGCAGAGGTAGATGCAAGCCCTGGCTGAGTGGGGTCTGATCCCCTGTGGGATAGGTTTTCCATGGTGCTTATAGCAGAAATGAATGCAATGGCCTACCCATTTGGAGATGGTTCACTTTGAAATGGCCTTCCCCTCTGTCCCTGCAGTAAATGTCACCAGCAGTTGTTCAGACTTCCTTAGAGGTTTAGACCTGTCCAAGTAGAATCTAAGTTGTCTGTG
Organism: Protopterus annectens; assembly: GCF_019279795.1. Taxonomy (NCBI): domain Eukaryota; kingdom Metazoa; phylum Chordata; order Ceratodontiformes; family Protopteridae; genus Protopterus; species Protopterus annectens. The sequence continues at coordinate 352,594,363 of NC_056747.1, read as the reverse complement.
CACATCTAAGGAGTGCAGTATCCGTTCCCCTTTGTTCTGTGGATTAGGAAAGAGGGTAGGCAAATGAATGGACTGATTAAAGGCCACACTTGGATACTACCTTTGGCATGAAAGAAGGATTGGCCCTGAGGGACACCCTGTCTGCATGAAAGATGAAAGGCTCCACTGCCATAAGGGCCTGTAATTCAGATACCCTTCTTGCTGACGTGATGGCTTAAAGGGAAGCTGTTTTCCAAGAAAATAATTTTAAATCTGCAGTAGCAGCTGGCTCGAAAGGAGGAAGGGTGAGTTAAGGTCCGGACTAGAGTTGGAGTTCTCCTGGGTGGTCTTAAATTTTTGGCCCCTCTGAGGAACTGCTTGAGCAGTGGAAGAGAGAGCAGGGGAGGTTCTGTGTTATGAGCTGAAATGGCTGATGCGTGAATTTTTATTGAGGAAAAAGACAGGCGCTTGTGAAACATCTCAGTTAAGTATTGTAAAATCTGAGGTAATCTGAGGTACATTGGGCACTGCTGTGCTCATCCCTTGAGAAGGGTTCCAGGCACAGAACCTTTTACATTTTTCAGCATAAGATTTTCTAGTACTAGGCCTCCTTGCCTCTAAAATGACATCTATCACTGGTTTACTGAGGGTTGTTAAAGGAGAGCTTAGGTAATTAGCCAGGCTGCTAGGTTCAGTGTTTGAAGTGGAAGGTGCAGAATCTGGTTCTCCTGCTGAGACAGCAGGGTAGGAGTCTGAGGCAGGTGCCATTGGTCCAACAGTGACACTGCGCAGGAGGGGGTACCAGTGTTGGCGTGGCCAGGTTGGTGCAATCAAAATCATCCTTGTTTTGTCTTTTTTGATCTTCAGTAGTACTTTGGAGAGCAGAGGCAGAGGAGGAAAGGCATAAATTGATGTTTTTTTCCAGCTGAAGGACAGAGCATCCACTTTCCAAGCTTTATGTGGGGAGTCCTTGCGCAAAAATTTTCCACCTGATAGTTCTGGGGGGAGGCAAACAGGTCTATATCTGGGCTCCCCCATTTGCTTGTCAACATGTTGAAAATCCTTGGTTCCAGTTTCCACTCGTGTGAGTCCATGAGGTTTCTGTTTAGTCCGTCTGCCAGTGTATTTAGTTTTCCTGGCAGGAATTGAGCTTGTAGATGTACTTGGTAGCTCAAGGCTGTGCTCCACAATGCCATGGCTAGTCTGCATAGGGGGTAAGAATGTATACCCCCCTGCTTGTTTATGTACCACATAACAGTGGTGTTGTCCATCTTTACCATTAATTGTCCTGGAAGAATGTGGTCCTTGAAGGCTGTTAGAGCATTCTGTATAGCTAACATTTCTTTATAATTGATGTGAATGTGTATTTGAATTGGGTTCCATTTGCCCCGAATGCACTTCCCTGCCAGGAGCGGCCCCCCCATGCACTGATGCATCTGTTAGGGTTTGAGCGGCAGGGGGTACTGCGAATTGTAGTCCCTTGTTTTGATGGCAGGCCTCTGCCCACCAAAAGAACTCTAGGCATAGACAAGGAATGATAGGAATCATTGTTTCGAGATCCTGAGAATGTTGACACCATAGGCTTTTTAGATACCATTGTAGTTTCCTCATATGCAGTCTTGCATATGGAATTAGAAGAATGCAGAAGGCCATGAACCCCAGGGTTTGTAGTATTTGCCTTGCAGATAAGCAGGGTTTTTGTGACAACTTGTTTGAAGTAGGTTACCAAGTGAATTTGTTTCTCTGGCGTGAGGAAACCCATCTGGGAAGTTGTATTCCAGCTTTCTCCCAGGAATATAATTTGTTGACAGGGTACCAGGTGTGATTTCTTTTCATTTATGGTGTACCCCAGACAAGTTAGCACCCTTTGTACAAAAGCCAGATGATTCAAAAGTATGTCCTGGTTTTATGCCTGAATTAGACAATCGTCCAGGTATTGGTATATTTGAATATTTATTTGCCTGCAAAATGCAATGACTGGAGCTAGGCACTTTGTGAATACCCTGGGCTCAGCAGATAAGCGAAAGGGCAGTGCAGACAACTGATAGTGCGTGTAGCCTGCTTTGAAGCGTAGGTCTCTTCTGCAAGATTTCCTGATTGGGATGTGCAGGTATACTTCCTTTAAATGTAGTGTTGCCAACCAGGCATATTTGCTTAGCATAGGAAGCAAGTGGTAAAGTCAGCATCTAGAATTTTGGAATCACCAAAAAGGTGTTTAGAGTAGGCAGGTCCAAGATAGAACGCCATGAATTATCTTTTCTGGGTACCAGGAAAAATCTCAAGTAGAAACCTTGTCCCTTTTCCTCTTCTGGTACCAACTGAATAGCCCCTATGCTAGAGAGAGAGAGTACTTGCTTTTGGGCCTCTGCCCACTGACTTGGAGGTAGATCCAGGCAACCGCTTGGAGTTGGTAAGGTGTGGAAGTGAAATCTGTATCCTTGGGACACTACATTTAGAAACCATTTGTCCTGGATAATGAGTCCCCAGTTCTTTGCATGAAGTGCAATCTGTCCCCCCAATGGGGCAGTCAGTTGAGAAGTGCTTGGAAGTTTTAAAAAGAAGTCATTGAGGCAGACTACCATATGGGGGAGTTTTATTACTTACAAATTTGTAAGTGGAGGCCCCCACTGCTTAGTCCTGTGGGTCCCCTGGGACTGAAGCCTGGGTGCTCTGCTGGAAATGGGTTTGGACTGAAAAGGTCTGAGAGGCAGGAAAGGGCCAATTCTTAAAAGGCCAATGCTTACTAAATCTTGGAGGTTGTACTTGTAAAAAATCTTTAACAGTTTGCATAGATTTAGCTTTTGCCTCCATCTTTTCAAGAACTTCTGCCTTATTGCCAAACAGGCAGTCCTGACTTAAGGGAGCATCCAGTAATTTCGCTTTAACATCATCTGGCAAGGACTGCTCCTTAAGCCGAGCATGCCTTCTACGTACATACCCAGTTACTGCAGCCCTGCAAGTTGCCTCTAGTGAATCAAAACCACACTGCAATGTATGTTTACCAACTTGTTCAGCAGAATGCATAAAATCCTGTAAATCCTTATTTTCAGCACAATCAGGAATCAACATAATTTTCTGTTTAAGCAATCCAATAATATGCAGCTGATATTTTAACATATGAAATTGGCAATTCAAGGCCCTAACGGCCAAAGTTGCAGAAGTGTATACCTTCTTACCCCCATCTATCCAGCACCCTGGAGTCTCTATCAGAGGGGGTAGGATTTTTGGCAGCTGTAGCTTTAATGCCCGTGGGTCCCTGCGAAAGGGTTTCAGGATCCGCAGTAGGATTTTTGAAAAGGAACTTGAGAGTCAGGAACCCTGTAATATCTATCCGGTTTTCTTGGAGCAGGAGGTAGATAGTCAGGGGCCATGCTAGATTCCGAAAAGGCATCATTAACAATGTCCAGTACAGGAGGTATAGCTAAAGGCCTGTGCTGGGGCAGGAGTAAGAAATCCCTAAGCCTCTTTTTAGAATCAGAGAAATCCTGACTTTCCCAACAAAAAAAAAAAAAACTCCCTGAGAGTATGCAAGGTTTCACCAAAAGAGAAATCTTCTGGGGGGAGCAGAGGGAATAGAGTCCTCAGCATCAGAATGCTCATAGGTAGACAAGGGTAAATCCTGGTCATCAGAGGAAACAAATTTCAGAAGCCTGGTTAGAAGTATCATAAGCAAACTCAGTTCTAGGTCTCGTAGAGGGGGAAGGTTGGCTTCCCCTGATTAAAGTAATAAGGGCTTCAGTCATTCTTATTTTTTTTTTTGGCATAGAGGCCTGACCATGTGGTCTGGGCATCAGTTTTCTAGGCATGGTTCAAGTTTTAGGCCTTGAAGAAGATGGCGTTGGTTTAATATGCAAGTCAGTAGGCCTGAATACACCCTCAGAAGCCGGTGCCTGCACAGCGGCTCCGGATACATCCAAGGTAGAGACATCCGCAGGTTCCACAGTTGAAGTATCTCGCGGCATACCGGACTCCGAATGGGTCTCAGTAGAGGCCTGCAAATCTCAAGTAGCAGGTATCAGGGGCTGAGAAAGCACCAGAGTACCGGCGAACTGGGCGGCCTGTCTGTCTTTAGCTTTGCGTTTCTTCGGAATGTTGGTAGTCGGATAGCTTACTGAAAACATATCAGGATAATTGAACAGAGAACCAAAAAATTTAGAAGCGCAAACATACCGACAACGTAAAGTTCGTAGTTTAAATAAGGCACAAAAGCGACAGCAAGGTACGTCGTGGTCAGGGCCTAGGCAAGGAATACAGTATGAATGAAACTTTTTATGAGGCATTTGCTTTCTACAAGAAATGCAATTATTTACTTTTACTGACATTGGTTTAGAGCAAGAAAAAGTTTCCCCAACGGGGTACTTAGCTTTTAGTTGAAGACTTCAATTCTGAAACTCGAAAATGAAAATTTCAGGAGTCTGCCGACCAGCACTTGTGAACTGCTTCTGCTTCGGGCACAGCATAGCAAGAAAGACTGATGTAATGACGTCGGCTGCATGTTTTATACCCCTGACGTCACAGAAGAGACAGCAACCGACGTAGGACCCAAGACTTTGTTAATCAGGCCAACTGAGGGCTACTGCAAGCAGATTACCCAAATGTAATGACTACAACAGTGAAACACGAAGAACATCTGCCAGATACTGTTTTTCTCACACAGGTTCTATGCTACAAACAAGGAGAAAAAAAAAAAAAAAAACAATCACGGTGTAAAATGACCAGAAGGAGAGCCTTTGAAAAGATGAAACAGGCTTTTTGTTCCAATGTCAAGTCAAAGTGGTCATAAATATCCTAGGGTTTGTTGAATGGAAAAAAAAAAGGATCACTACTCTAAGTTATCCAAATCTACAAGGCTGACAGAAGCGGCTGAAAAGATGTAGTATCTATGGCCAGTCAGTGGATTTGATGGATCAAGTGAAGTAAAACAGCTGGAGCAGAAGTAACTGCATTCAGTTAATCATTATCAGATGAGTATGACATCACAGTTCCACGTGTAAGCAAAAGTACCATAAAGATCCCATTAAAAATAAAATGACTTCTACAGGATGAGAACTGGCAATGAAAAGTTCAGACATATACAACAGATTCTAAGAGCACTGGCAACCTTCAAAAATTCTGTCAAGGAGGCATATGCTTGTGCCACTTTATGAGAGAAAGTAGATAAAAATATGGTCACAGTATATCATTTTCAGTAACTGATTCTCTGCGAGACTACAGCTTAGTGTCTAAGACACTGACCAGCTGAGACAGAAACAGTATTTGTCAAGTACAGCATTAGATAATTAAGGTTCCATTTTCACCAGAGGATGGCAGAGAAGATAAAATAAGAAAAGTAGGTTCTGTACATATAAGTGTACAACGTGGGGAATGAAGTAGTATGATACTCTCCAGTTCTTCTAGACCAGATTTCCAACTTAAAATGTATGGATTAAAAACAATACCTGGCTTGTAAATGCTCGGGCTCAGTCATGTTTAAACAAGTTTGTTGATGTGGTGCTCCCTGCTACAACAGGCTCATCTGGCACTGCTCTGTTCTGACATATTTCTTATATCAAGGTCGTGATGCAATTCAATTAGCCAACTACTGAGTCACTGGTTTTCCCTGCTTTCCATGTACACAGGAGAGTCAACCGACCTCTCCCAATTAGTTGTGATGCACAAACAGTGCCCAAGTTGTCTGTGCACATCCAAAGGCATACAACTCTTTCCCTCATTTTGCAGCTCAAAAGAGAGTACTAATTGAATAGCTTGATTAAGGCAGCATTATAAGACCATATCTAGCACGAAAGGAAAATTGGTTCCTAATCCACATGGACTGCAAACAGTTTGAAGTAAATAGATCAACAAACTGCAGTTTGGTACTGCTGATAAGGCATGAAAAGCAGATTCGTACAGACTCTTTAGCAAATTATAAGGGATTGGAATGTAAAACTGAAGGCATATGGAATGAGACTGAGTACAGACATAACACTGGTCATGACAGCAAATGGGGGAAAATCAGAAAATGAAATTTAAGACTAAGGAAAATGGTGGAACAAGTTAAGTGCTTCAAATATCTGGGATATTTAGATGAGAAGGGAAGTCTGAAAGAGGTCAAAGCTAAAATCAGAGGTGTGGCAGCAAAAAGATACAATGTGTCAGGGCCACTGATCGTGTCAAAGAAGCTAAAAAGTAATATGTACAAAAGCTGTGAAACTAGTGCTTATATATGCAAGAACAGTGAAGGTAGGGCGGCTGAAAACAAATGAAGGGATGATGGTGATGTTCGAGACGGGAAGGTAGGATGCATACTGCGGGACAGAAAGAAATGAGGACATCAGAACAGAAGTCAAAGCAGTCCCAACTGCAGACAAGGTCAGGGAGAAAAGAAAGATAGTGGTTGTCACATATGCAGGAAAGCAAAAGGCGATTTAGTACAGCAGATGTGGGAGAGACAGAAGAAAAGCAAGGAAAACAGGACATCCAGCACAAAAATAGATGGATTTCACTTAACTGACCGTCAGGCATGAATGAAGACAGTCAGAGTGGTTTTGAATCGAGAAAGGTGGCAAACGTTGAAGCGGGACCTCAGCCTTATGTAAAAATGGGGAAAAAAAGTGTTGCTGCTAACACACACACACACTCAGTGGCAGTTAGTACAGATAATTAAAGATAACAGTTTTACTTCCTGTAGACCAAGGTTTGATACTGCTGCATAATCCTGACCAAGTCATTTAACCAGAATGTGCACCGTGCCACATCTGAAAAAGGTCCATGTGGATCACTGGTCTACCCTGGTTAACAAGTAAAATGCATACCATATAGGATGCTAATGATTTGATGGGTTAGGGTCACTGAAATTAAAGTAAAATAAATTGAAAATATCAGTACTCAACCAGCAATATGTCATTGAGAACATTACGTAGCAAAGAAAATATATTTAGTTTAAATTTGTGTTTCCTTTAAAGGTAACTTGCATCCTTGTACCTCCTTCCCATGCTGGAGCTTTGTCCATACATTCTCTTCTATAAATACACTGATGTCACACTACCTTGCAGATAAGGGAAATACTGATTAATAGAAAACCATCTTTTTCTTTTACTATGAGGTTGTGCAACTTGAAATATTGGACATTTAAAGATGTGTGAAAAAACCATCACATTGTTACAGAGATCATAGCCCACTGTAGTAAAATACTCTAAACAGATTTATTTTAGTAGTTTTGATTATAAACTATTACACTGAAACATCGAGAGCTAGGGTTTTAAAGAACTATGCATTTACAAAACATCAGGATTAAACATACAAATACATATTAAAAAACTTGCTGAGTACATAATGCATAGATCAAAACTGAGTAAATAGATGCAGTTATTGCAGTACCTTCAAAGTTTACATTTAAGATTTCAAACTGATACTGAGCATATGAACAAGCTTAAGATAAAAAAAAAAAAAAAAATTAAACTGGTCCTACTGCTAAAGTGGTTATTTGATTAGGCTTACCAGGGCAATGGTTTTCATGCACCATACAGCAACGGCAGTGTTAACTGTAAAACAGTACACAAGCAAAACCTGATGAAGGTGAAATGGCAACATGTGAAGAAACACAAACACAATGACAAAAGGCAGAACAAAGGAAATGACAAAGATCTAATGAATATGTCCATACAGTCGCATTAACACTTAGAAAATATTTGAACTCACTTTGATAGGACATAAATATATTTAAGGGCAGACTAGATTAATAACCCAAATGCTTTTATACTCCTCCCTTTTTCCACTTTCTACCCAACAAATTTCTGAATGCCTTTTCC
>NC_056747.1:352178262-352232400 GCF_019279795.1 Protopterus annectens | reverse complement strand
AAATTTTTGAAAAAAATTTTTTAAAATTTTAGAGTGAGGGTGTTATGAGGAGTGATATTTGGAAGGGAAGTGGGGGCAACCATAGTGTTTGCTAGAGATGCGACTGTATCAGAAAAGAAATTGTTGAATGTATTGGCTATTATGTTGGAAGGGGTCTTAGCTAAGTTACCTGGAGTGGGTGTTTTGGAATTCCCAGGATGGAGCAGTTTATTAATTCTTGACCAAAATTTTTGGGGGTTATGATTTTGATTTTGTTGATATTGGAGGTAGAAATTCTTTTTATCAAGAAGGGCAAGTTTTTTTGTAGTGTTTCTAAGGTACTTGAAGTTTTGATGGTCAGATGGGTTTTTTGTAGTTCTCCATTTTGTCCATAGTTTGTTCCTTAGTAGCATTGTGCGCTTGGTTTCTTTAGAAAGCCAAGGTGCAGCTTTGGATCCTGTTCTAATTAATCAAGAAGGGGCGTGACGGTCAAGAATTTGGAGGAATGTGTTGTTAAAATGGGTACCTGCCTGATCAAGTGGAAGATGTTTTAGGGCTGACCAGTTACATCCTTTGAATTCATCAAGGAAGTTTTGAAGGATGAAGTTTTTTTTGTTCCGTACAGTACGATAGTTAGCCTGTTTGTGGTTACTGTTTTTATGTTTAGTGATATAGATAAGAAGATGGTCACTGATATTTGTCTGGGAGTATACCAGTTTTATATGAGAGGGGATTATTGTTGACCAATATCCAGTCCATCCTAGTTGGGGAGTTTATGGTTTGTTGGTCTCATCAGACCATAACACATTTTCCCACAAGCCTTTGGGAGACTATGCATTGTTTTGCAAATTTTAGCCAGGCCTGGATGTTTTTCTGTGTAAGAAAAGGCTTTCATCTTGCAACTCTACCCCATAGTCCAGACATATGAGAATACAGGATATTGTCACACATAAAACACAATCAGTACTGGTCAGAAATTCCTGCAGCTCCTTCAGTGTTACTGTAGGCCTCTTGGCAGCCTCCCTGACCATTTTTCATCTTGTCATCAATTTTAGAGTGACGTCCAGTTCTTTGCAACATCACTGTTGTGCCATATTTTCTCCACTTTTTGATGACAGTCTTCCCTGTGTTCCATGGTATATCCAATGCTGTGGAAATTACTTTGTACCCTTCTGACTGATACCTTTTAGCAATGAGAGCCCTTGATGCTTTGTAAGCTCTCTGCGAACCATGACTTTTGCTGTAGCAGGCAACTGAGTAAATGTCAGGAAAATCCTACTAGGACAGCTGAAGTTTATATGGGGTTAATCAGAGTTTCTTTAATTGATGGCAGGTGTGTACCCAAGACGACTGAATGCTGTAATTAAATCAAAAGGTGCTTCAACAAAGTATTAGTTTAAAAGCGTGCACACTTATGCAACCACCTTATTGCACATTTTTTATTTTTTATATTTTCCCCCCCCCAACAGATTTGTTTTTCAACTGAATTGTACAGGTTATAGGTCACATTAAAGGTGGGAAAAGTTTTGAAATTATTTATTGTGGTCTCATTTTTTATATCACAAAAACCTGGCATTTTAACAGGGGTGTGTACACTTTTTATATCCATATATACATACCCTGGCATCATCAGAAAATAAAATGGGGTGGAGGGAAGGACTGGCTACCCGCAGAAGTGATCTGAATATCTACTGTTATGGTACATTTACTCAACTGTACTACGTTCATCATACCAACGCTACAGTAGCTTAAGCTATATATTTAATTTCACATTTGTTAACCGGGAAAGTCCGACTTGGAATGAAGCCAATTTTCAGTGAAGACCCGAGGAGAAACGCTCCAGACATATCTCTTTCGAATGTGGGAGGAAACTGGAGCACCTGGAGGAAACCCACAAACGCAGGGAGGACATGCAGACTCCGCACAGAAGGCACCCCAGCTGAAAATCGAACCAGAGAACCTCTTGCTGTGAGGCAACAATACTACTGCACCACTGTGCCCTCCAATATATAGGTAGATTACCCTAGCTTACAATTGGGAGAAGGGTCTTGGAGCCCCTGGAAAATATCATGGTAAAGTCTGATCTAGACCAAGAAAATGAATCAAACTTGTAGTGCTTTGTAAAAGTACATAGAGTGCGTCAAGCTGCTGCTTCTAGAATACTTTTAGAATCCCTGGCCAGGAACAGTTATGGTTAGAACAAAAGGTAATGAATTACCTGATTAAACCATTTAGAAACAGTCTGTTTTGACACAGGTTGTCCCTTCTTACCTTCACAAGAAATGAACAACCGATCCTACGACCTGAAAGATTTTGTTCGGTTAAAATATTACCAAAGTTGTCTGTGGATATCTAAGATATGTAGTATCCTTCCTCCCTCATTTTTTGGTTCAAGAAAGAAATGAGGAGATGGATAGATTGGCTTAAAGTAAACTCAGATACCACTTTAGGCATAGAACGATTCGTTCTCATCGCAACCCTTTCTCTGTGGAAAATGAGACCGGGATGAATTACCATACAAGTTTGGAAATCAGATATTCTTGCAGAGGTCACAGCAATCAGTAAAACTGCTTTCCATGTTAATAACCTCAAGTCAGACAGATAAGCTGGTTCAAATGGAATAAGAGCCAAGGAGGAGCCACTGGTTTTCTTAAGGTTTCTAATGTAAAACCCCTTTCAAAAACATTTTGACATGAGAAGGCACAGAAAGATGCCTAGATTTACGGAAATTTGCTGTCTCCACCAAGAAATTTCTATTTTGACAAACCCCAGAAATTTGATATGAAAAGATAATGGGTGTTGGTGCAGAGGCCAAAGAGACTTCAGATACCATTCTATCTTTCGCACGTGGTGTACTGCCAGGGATATCGAGAGAATCATAGATGCTATGAGACTCAAAATCCTGAGGTATTCCCTTGTAGTGACCAAAGTCTAACTGGAAAACTCTAGAAACAAATCCAGGTACAAATCTAATTTTCTATGGAAGAAAAGCTCTTTGAACTGAGGAGTTTAGCAGGCACCCCAGGAATATGATCCTGTACGACAGAGTCAAAAAAGCCTTTTGAATGTTCACTTTGAATCCCAACTCATGTAACATGGTCTATATTACCAGATTGAATGTTTAGTTTATCGAACACCTAAACATCGAACTGGTAATATCAAAACTAAAAACCACAAACAGCACAGGGAAAAAATCTCCGTTGGCCACTAAAAAAAAAAAAAAAAAAAAAAAAATTTAAACCAAAATGACACCCCTCTAAATATAACAACTCCTAGATTGCTCTACAGTAGACAAAATGTGAAATCTGGCTAACGGCCAAGGGAATTCTTTCCCTGCGTTAAATCGGCCATTCGCTTTTTTTTGCTTTCGATATTACCATTTCGATGTTTAGGTGTGCGATAACCTAAACATTCGATATAGACCCCATGTAACATCTCTCACCCAAGAAAACATTCCTGACACTATGGGGGAAAAAATAACACTGCAAACATAAGCAAGTAATCTAAATATGGAAAAATGTGGATACCCTGTAGCCTGTAATGAGCTATAACTGTATTCTTTTTGGACCCTCTGTCATTTTTTCTTAAACATCTTTTTGCCAGCATTTTGTTGAAATTTTTCACTTAGTTTCTTATCAAAAAAGGATGAAGGGTTAAATAAACCCTTAGATTCCCTGTATCCATTTACTCCTTACATCACATTATTTGATAAATTCTGCAGCAGAAGGGCAAAAAACTAAGTCTACCCAAAGGAGAATTTAAAATCCCATTTTCACATCATCATCTCAGAGGTTTCTGAGAATGCAACCAGGCAAATCTCTTCAAAACTCTACTAGTGGCCATAGTCCTGGAAGTAGTATCAATAGTAATGCACACACTTTAAACGAGTTGTGACCTCTAAAATGGAAGAAATTACAGCATTTAAAGCAGATTTCTCCTCAAGAAGAAAATGATGACAAAACATTCTTCAGACTTTCACAATTTAGGCTAAAACTAACATACAGAATGTCTGACAATTCAATATTCTGAAAAAGCAAAGTTGCAGAAGCACTCTTCGCCATGCTTACCAATTATTTTACCACTGCTGTCGGAAAGTGTAGTATTGGAAGGAGAAATCCCTTTATCTGTCCATTCATTTTATTGCCCAGATTCAGAATCTTTAATCTCTTCAGGAAAAAAGCATCCTTTTTCTTTTCCAGAAACAACCATACAAGGAACAAAAGGCTAAATTCTAACCTGAGCTAGATCTTGTAAACTACTCCTGTTTACAGAAATTTGAGGAGGAGGGGCAAATACAGGTTTAGCTTTGTTACTTTTTGACAGGAAAAATGGGACCAGCAGTATTAATAACAGCAGCAGTTTCCAAAGGGACTGGGAACAATATTCTGATTAAGCAAGGAAATCTTCCCTGTTCCCCCTCTCAAAACTGGCTCTCCCCTGCCCATTGAGAGAACTCCAACAGACACAGAGGATGTGGCGAATCCCTGGTCCATAATGGCTGCAGGTGCCATACAAGAGAGAACATGGGTAAAACATGAGTGGTCCAAGGAACCAGCTTCAGCTGCAGAGTCACCCACCTGGAGCCAAGGCAAATTGCTTTACTGCTGTGGTGGCAAAGGCTGTTTAACCTTTTCTTTTTGTGTCTGGAAGAAGGCCCGACCATGGGACTGGTAAATTGCTCCTTGGTCAAGATGAAAATTGTGCATCATTTCTGGGGAAAACGAGCAGCATTAAGTCAGTAAAAAATTAAAACTTGTTAAAAAGTCACCACCCCCCAAACACACACAGTAAAAAGTAGTTAAATATATTTTGCCAGCGCTAAAAAGTAAAATAAACACATTCTCCCCAGAAAAAAAATGTTTGCCTACCTTTAAACTGACAGAAAAAATGTCTGCTCCTATTTTAAAGTACAGTAAAATCTCATGACATACTGATAAAATACAAACTCCTAGATTAAAAATAATTTTCCTAAGCAGGAAAGTGCATTAAAACAATTTTTCAAATGTAGGAGTTTTTTTCCCGAAGAGAACTCATCTGCCCAGAAAAAGGAACAGCACAAGCTGACAGATGATCCTTGAAAGCCAGCAGAGGAGCACACAATTCAGTTGCAAGAAAGCTCTGAAGGGTTTGGCACTTAAACCTGTGTTTTTGAGGAAGCTTAGATTGAGCCCAATGGTTTCAGCTTTTCGAAGCCAGTTGGCTGTTGTATCTTTGGCAGGATATAACACATGCAGCTAAGGCTACTCCAGGAATGATCAATATGATGAAATGTTGACTAGGATTACCTGATATGAAAGGATACTTTTACAGTTATGAAGTTAAGTCTCAAACATAGCACAAGCTGAAGGCTATAAATCAAAGAGGAAATGGATGATGAAATGGGCAGGGGGAAGGGTCAAGAAGTAACACATGTAGGATTTGGGATAGAGATCCTTAAGGAGTATAACAGCAATCATATAGAATATTACATTCATAAAGCAGTAGAAAGCATTCCCAAAACTAAGAAAACACAGAAAGGAGATTTTACCAATTGAAATTACTTGATGACTGCAAGAAGGGAAACAGGAAACCGGCAAGAGGGAGATGGAATTTGAGAAAATTAGCAAATGAACCAAGGTACTATGACCAATTTAGCAGGAAAGGTAAAAGTTGAAGGGGGCAAGAAGTTTGGACTGCAATCCAGGGACTGCTCCCCTACTGGGGATAGATAACTGAGCGCAGGCAAAGAGAAAGGGATAGGAGAGTGTTAATTAAAAGCTTTCACATGACACTTGGTCTTTCACTAAGTGTAATTAAAAAGGGGATAATGAAAAGGGCATATAAAAATATTGTGCAGTAACTACTGGAATCAATTAGAGGAGTTTAGAAAAGATTGGGAAGACAGAATGGAAAGGCAACACACAAAACAATGAAATGGCAGATTTTAAAAGTTAGCTACAGAGTACTTTGTTAGAAATGTTGGGAGAGCAAATGGTAAATGATTTTTCTGAAATGGGATATAGGATCTGAACTGACTAAGGCTTTACCATGTTTAAAGTTTAATGCTACTAGCTGCCAAAAAAGCAACTACTAGAAAATGTAAATCAATATCTAAACCAAGTGCAACTGAAGTACTGAAAATTGTAAAGGCGATACAAGAACGAGGTGGGATTTTCAGAAAAGGGAAAGAGCAAATTACATGGAAATAAATGAATACTGGAACAATACGTGGAGAACAATGTTTAAAAGGAGTGTGGTGAGGGAAGACAGGAAATGAACAATTTGATGTTAGAATGAATGAGAACTGTTAAGAAGAAAACCCGTATAATGTATGAAAATGAAAAAAAAATATTTGCTACCATTTGTTTTCTTATATGGTAGGTGTAACTGTCACTGTCTACGGCAGAAGACTTGATGTTTAAAAGAAGGAACACTGTGGTAGCTGCTGTGGTTCTACTGGAATGTGCATTTAGAATGCCTTATACAGATTTACCAGCTGTATTGTAACAGTAGCAAATACAGTGGGCGAGCCCACTTAGACTGTTTACAGGCATCACCTCTCTGCCTTTTGCAAAGGACACAGAATTGTTCTGGATTTCTTCATCATTTTGTTTTATTTTCAAATATCAATTGTCTATGTACATCCAAAGACTGCAGTGTTCCCTCCCCATCGTTCTGGGATTTGGGGATATCATGGATGTGACTGGCCTAGTTTAAAGAAATTTCAGTCACTATGTTTGGCACAAATGCAAGGTTATTGGAAAGAAACATCACATCTAATGAAATAGAAAGAATGGCTCATTACACACCAATTTTTGTAATTTTGTGACTCTCTTATTGGATGTTAGAGCCACTAAAAATAGTATCTTCCAAGATGGGCAATGAGAGTGTGTGTGAGTGCGGGTGTGCGAGTGTGTGGATGACAAAGCCACTGGTTCAAAAAGCAGCAAGCTGTCTCTAACACAAAGGTAGGGTTCCACGGAGGGGATAATGTTGCCCCTTCCAAATTGTCTCCAAAGAAAGCTCCAAGAAATGCTTCACTGGTAGTTATGAAAACAAAAGGGGGATCTAGTGGCAAAGACAGGCTGAGATAGCAGAAACATGCATCTTTAAGGAGGCATAACACAGGCCATTTCTGAAAAGGTCTGGCTGGTAATTCAAGACCAGAAATGCTCAGGTGGTGCTTGGCTCCTGGTATACAGAAAGGGACCAAAGGGAGACTTTTCTTCCATTTCACTAGGTATGACTTCCTTGACTTTGTAGACAGTATGAAGAGGCTAGAAAACAATGCCAGCTGGAAACACGTACCTGGAAAGGATGAATGTGAGATCATCCAAGCTGTCAAGTTTAAGGTGGTCAGGGTGGGGTGCATTAGGGACTCTGTCAGGATAGCCACACACTGAGGCAAAATTATTGGTTCTGTCCCTGCTAAGACTTAGCAGGAGGGAAAACCAATGATGCCTTAGACAAAAGGAAGCCATAAGTATGACAGCCTATCCTTAAATCTTTTCCAATATCCTTGGATCAAGGGTATGGGAAGGAGGATTTCCAAGATGGCTGCACATATCTCTGTGTGAACACAGAAACTCAGTAGGGAGGACCAATGGGATTTTGTGTTTCTGGGTAAATGTCAGTAACTGGCTAGTAAGTGCACTGCCTGGATGCCAGGAAAAAAGAAATACAAAGGACCTGAAGAAAAATCAGCTACAAAAGGTGAGGAAAGAATGCTGACTGGGAAAAGCACTGTAGCTTTTTACCAAAAAGCAGTGAATTCTCCAGACATGACTTCCAGTAACCTAGATGAAAACATAAGACAACTGCACACAGACCTGGTTGACATAAATAAAACCAAGACTGAGCATAGCAACTCAAACAGCAAAAGGCTGGAAAAATGGAAGAAGCTTTAAACAAATATTCAGATGAGGTGATATCAGAGACTGAAATTAAGAAAAGGCTAGCTAAATAGGACATTGCTCAAGGAGAGATTTTCAAAAAATAATACAATTAGAGGACGGAGTATGTAGGGAAAACCTGTGATTTTCAGATGTACCAAAGATGAAAGGAACAGACTATCAATTTAATGAAAGCACACAAGCACCTGGACTGACATTCCAGAGCAGGAGTTGTCAACTGAAAGGGCACATTGTGGGCATGCTCCAAACCTAGCTATAAAAAATCAACACAGATCTTTATTAGTAAAGGTACAATCCTACTAGCAGGAGGAGTTGATTTTGACAAAACTGTGGCAGAAGGACAAAGTACTAAAAGTGGGAGATAGAGTGTTTGCGGAGAATGATTACTTATTATACAGCAGGCAGAAGAGGAGTAAATTTATTCCACTATTCACGGAATATCCAGAAGCAGGTGTGAGATTCAAACTGTTGTACACCGCTATCTTCCAAATATTCTTCCCTGGAGGGACAAAATAATTTGAAGTATATGCTATGGAGGAAATACAAAAGTTTGTCCAACAAAAAGTGAGCTGTGAAACAGAAGGAGATTCTGCTTCTTGTTCTTCTGGTAATA
This sequence comes from Protopterus annectens, assembly GCF_019279795.1. Lineage (NCBI taxonomy): Eukaryota > Metazoa > Chordata > Ceratodontiformes > Protopteridae > Protopterus > Protopterus annectens. The sequence goes on along the minus strand of NC_056747.1, from coordinate 352,223,916 downwards.
AAAAAGAGAGAGGCTGTGCCAGTGAAACCTTTTCCAATGTTTCAACAGAAAAAGCTGGAGAGAAGGAAGGGAGAATGAGATTTGACTAGAAAAATCGAGAGGATGTTGCAAATGAAGCACAGACAGGAATTGGGAGATGAAAATGAACAGGAATAAAACCAGTAACTTGGAAATTGACAAATGTGGGATTACAAAGCAATAATAATATTTGTGAAATGTGACAGAACAAGAATATCTGGAAATACTGGACTTTTCTGGACCTGTGGGGAACTCTAGAGTACATGCCCTACTACATGTTATTAATGTTTAGAAAAATACTTGGGGGAGGAGAAGAGGAGGGAGAAAGTTAACTGTACGTAAAACAAAGTTCTTTCTTAATAGTACTATTTTTTTTATAGTGTACGATTTTCTTTGCAAGCTAAAAAGTAAAGTTTTCCTCAGTTGTTTTTAAGTGTAATGGGGATACTACCATAAACAGGTGCTCCTGTTTTTTCCTTCCTTCTCTCTTTCTCCTCGTTTAGTTTTACGAAATGTACTCAAGGCAATATAAAAAAGGTTGGGTTAAAATAGCATGACAAAAGAAAAAATGTCCTTTTTCTCATTCTTGCATGGGGGAATGACTGGATTAAGGCCCTTAGCTTGATCTAGTAACACATTTTAAGAGAAAGCAAGCAAATTAAAAAGAAAATTGAACATTATAATGCTTTTTTCTAGCAAATATATGCTTAGTAGCAATTCTGTATCTGGTCCTCATGGCTTCATGGAGACCATGATAAAAAGAAAATGGCTAGGGAAAAAATTGGCTAGGAGATGATGCTCTCTGAAAGCATTCGGGTGTTTTTCCAGCTGGGAGAACTAAAACGATAAGACAAAACCAGACAGCACTTAGAAGCACAAGCTGCACCATGAATCTTAGCATGGTTCTTTCAGGTTAGTACAATTCTGTGAGTGTGGCTGTCAGTTTGGGACATTTAGGAAGGTACAACTTCAACATTTGAAGATGTACATATTTTGTGGGTTAGTATTAAGTTAATAGGTTTAGGGAGATACTGGGACTTTTTTTTTTTTTTTTTTGAGGGCTTTCAATAAAAAGTTTTGAAAGAGGCTCAAATGGATATGACAAGAAATAACCAAAGTTCAATCTGCCAAACAGTGTACACATGTAATACAAAAAAATAGAAATCGATATTTAACACAAAAGCGGTTATACATAAAAGGTGAGAAATTACCTTTTAATACAATGATGCTTTCTTTAATGTCTTCAAATGTCAATGGTCTCACAAATAAATAAAAAAGGAGAGATTAGTGAGCTACAATAGAACTGTAGAGTGCAAATAGCTATTCTCCAGGAGAAACACTAAGAATGACCTGAATGTGTGAATTTGATAAAGAAAAGTTTTCAGGATGGTTATTCAGTGGAATATTTGGGACACAGGAAAAAGCAGTACTTATATTAATTGCAAGAGGAGCTCCAATAGTGACAGAAGAGGATACAAATGATAACAATGGTAGACGTTTAGTACTAAGGTGCTACTGGCAAGGGAGGAAGATTACACTGGCATGTACTTAGAATTGCACCTAAAAATGCTATAATGGAGCTTAAGAAAATTTTGGGAGAAAAATCAGTTTACAGCAAGGACTATTACTTGTAGGTGAGGACTGGAATTTGATTCGCAGCAGTGTAGCTCTGTCTGGGGGGCCCAAAAGGGAAAGTACAACAGAAGTGGGTAGACTTTTGAAGAAATATTTGGCAAAGAAGACATGAATTCAACACTAGCAGTTCAGAGTGAATTTACAAATTATTCCTAGAGATATAAAAACTGGGAAGACTAGACGGAATTTACATTTCACAGGAACATGTGCACTTAACTGAAGGTTTTGCTACTCGCCCAATAACTATTTCAAATCATGCGTTAAGAATAATGCAAATAAAAACACAGGGTAATGAAATAAAAATGAGGTACTGGCACTTTCCCACCTATCTGCTGAAAAGGGAGAATTTTAAGGAATAGGTGGTGGAAATTATTCAGGAGCTATTAGAGAAGATAGAAGATCGAAATTTCTACTGAAAACAAAGCTAGGGAGTGGGATAAAATTAAAGTGGAGTATAAAAATAGGGAGGAAATAAAAGAAAGGGAGATATGGTTAAGAAGTAACAAATTATTTAAAGTATTGCAGAAAGGGGGAAATCTTACAGAATAAGAGGAGCAACTACAGAGTGCTAAACAGAAAATAAGGGACTACCTCGATAATATGCATGAGTTTAGAAACATGGCTGTTAATCAACTATTTTTTGATAACTCTAGAACACATGTACACAGACAACCCTCTCCTCCTCCCACATAACACAAATACTTGAGAGATGCAGCTATTTGGCCAAACTGGAGGCTGAGCTCTCTCAACTCAGGACTGGCAAGACCAGACAGGAGGAGAAGGCAACTACACACACCACAAAACCAGTCTCACATAAAGCTATCACAACAATGAATCAAACGCAAACACACAAAGACATACTCGGAGGCTCTGAGCAAAAATGTACCTAAACAGCAGAGGCCTCCAAAGCAGACACCCAAGCAACTGCCACCTCATGACACACCACAGGCAACACATAAACCACAAAATCAGTGTGCAAAGCAGTCACAGCCCTTAAGGCCAAATACAACACCAAACATACTTGTCATAGGTGACTCCATAGTCAGACACACTGACGTCCCACTCACCAGGCTGAATAAGGAGAGGGTGAGAGTAAGCTGCCTATCGGGCGCTAGAATCCGCCACATAACACAAGCACTCGGGTCACTCCACAGCAAGTACAAATATGACACAGTCATTGTCCATGCTGGTGTGAACGACCTGAGACGTACCTCCCTGGACTACATGAAAAGAGACAGAGGAGCTCTCTGATTATGTAGCCCAGGCAGGAATGACCCTGACCCTGAGCAGTATCCTTCCTTCACCAAGAATGATGCCACAACATAGAGACAAGATGATCAGCTTTAACAATTGGCTTAATTTCTGGTGTCATTCAAAGGGGATCCAGTGTCTGTCTGCCTGGGATGACATGCTTGACAAGCCACGCTGCTTCGCAAGGGACGGCTTGCACCTGTCACCCCTGGGATTCCTGATATTGGCTAAGGCTCTTGCCACCCCCATAGTGCCTTTTTTAGGCAAGGCTCAAATTCTAAACCTACCACCCTAGAAAACAAAAATGGGAAGAAACTAAGGGTAATGCTGCTCAATGCCAGAAGTCGAAATCTCAAAATGTACGCACTCGAGGCCCTTCTCAGTATTGAGAACATCGATGTCTGTGCTGTAACTGAAACCTGGTTCAAGGCTCCTGAGAGCACCCCGGCACTATCAGGTTATACCTCATATCATGCGTTCCGGCCCCAAAACCCGGACCACACCACAAAAGGAGGGGGTGTATCCATATTCATCAAGGATACCCACACCTCCAGGTTGGTGGCAACGCATCAGCATCGGAAACCATCCAGGTGCAATTAACCATAGGCAAAACTGCTCTACAATTTGTAGCATGCTACAGGCCACCCTCTCAAACTCAGGAACCCCACACAGCCTTCCTGAAGACACTGGAATGTATAAATGTATCTCCAAACACCATTATATTGGGTGACTTCAACTACCCGAATATAGACTGGGAACATTACTCAAGCCCCAACTTTTTAGCCCAAAGGTTCCTGGAGTTCATAAATTCAAATGCCATGGAACAACTAGTCACCGTTCCCACAAGAGGAGAAAATATACTAGATCTCATCATCACAAACATGGGGACAAAATGCTTCACACCGGAAGTATATCCCTCATTGGTGAGATCAGATCATAAACTAATCTCACTGGAAATCCACATCCCGCCCCCACCCCAAACAAAAAAGACCACAGTGAAGAAAGTACAGTTTTGTACCTACCATAAATGTAGATGTCCGAGAGGTATGCATCTGCAGTCCTAACATATGGGTTGTCCTGCCTCAGGCAGCCCTTCGGTCGGCCGGATTCCAAAGTCTGGGTCTGGCCTCGGCTGATGTCACACTTCACCCGACGTCATAGCTGCTGTCAATTGGGTATAAAGGCATCAGCCGACGCCATTTTCCTCAGTGTTTCTTGCCCCAGATGCCAGGTGCCCTCTAGGAAGGCTAAATTTGGATAAATGCAAATGATTCCAAACAGTAGAGAGCAAACAAAAATATACATGTATATACATATATACAAACAAATACACCATAATAGATTCCCCCAGCTAGCTACAAGATGGGCAAATACCCTAGGAGTACCACAGAGGGGAAGGAGGGTGGGTAATCCTGACTGCAGATGCATACCTCTCGGACATCTACATTTATGGTAGGTACAAAACTGTACTATGTCCTTCAAGGATGCATCTGCAGTCCTAATATATGGGTAGAATACCATAGCCAAACTGGGGGAGGAGGCACTAAGATGATTATGGTGTAGTTAAGATCCCTTGCAAAACAGCAGTTGCAAAACCTGCTTGGGATCTGGAGTATAAAGGTAGATTATAATGCTTGGCAAATGTATGCACGGAGCTCCAAGTAGCAGCCTCTAAAATGTCTTTGGTAGCCACTCCTCGTAAGAAAGCTGTAGTAGTGGCTGTAGCCCTTGTGGAGTGAGGTCTGATGTTTTCTGGAGTTGTTTTTCCATGAAAAGAGTAACAAAATCTAATGCAATTTCCTATCCATTTTGAGATTGTCTGTTTTGAAATTGCTTTTCCTTCCATTCCTGTTGCATATGCTACCAGAAGCTGGTCAGTTTTTCTATTGTTCCTGGTTCTGTCCAGATAGTAGCGCAATTGCCTGTGCACATCCAAGGTATGTAGTAGTCTTTCCCCCCTGTTCTGTGGGTTGGGGAAGAATGTTGGTAGGTGGATTGCTTGGTTCAATGATACCCTGGAGACCACCTTTGGCATAAAAGTAGGGTTAGTTCTCAAGGACACTCTATCCTGATGGAAGATAAGGAAGGGCTGTACTGCCATTAATGCCTGTAATTCAGAAACCCTTCTTGCTGAAGTGATTGCAAGCAGGAAATCAGTTTTCCAAGATAAGAACTGTAATTCTGCTGTCGCTGCTGGTTCAAAAGGGGGGAAGTGTTACTTTTCCAGCACAAAGTTAAGGTCCCATGTAGGCAAAGGTGGCTTCCTTGGAGGCTTTACATTTTTAATTCCTCTCAGAAACTGCCTGAGTAGAGGATGAGAGAAGGCTGGAGGATCCATGTTGTATTCTGCTGAAATTGCTGATGCATGAATCTTAATGGAGGAATAAGACAGGCCATTATGGAAAAGTTCTGCTAAATATTCCAGGATGTTAGCTATGTTTGCTAATGATACATTTTCTCCTTTTGCTGCACTACAAATGAGGTATCTTTTCCATTTGGCTGAATAAGTTTTCCTTGTGGAGGGTCTGCGAGCCTCCAGGATAATGTCTTTAACCCTCTGAGATAAATCTGGGTTTTTTTTGTTTTATGTAATATTCCAAGCAGCTAGCTGCAGAGTTTTCAAGTTTGGATGCAGGATCTTGAAGTTGTTCTGTGTTAGCAGTAAAGGAACTAGAGGTAGAGGCCATGCGTGTGCCCGAGACATACTCAGTAGCGGGTACCAATGCTGCCTCGGCCAGTCTGGAGCTATCAGGATGATCCTTGGGTGATATTCTTTGATCTTCAGTAGCACTTTGTTCATCAAAGGAAGAGGTGGGAATGCATATGCTGTCAGGTTTTCCCAACTGAAGGATAGGGAGTCCACCTTCCAAGCAAGAGGGTGGTATGTCCTTGTGCAGAATTTCCTCAATTGGTGGTTGTGTGGGGATGCGAACAGGTCTATTTCTGGTAGCCCCCATTTCTTTGTAATGGATTTGAAGATGTCTGGATGCAGCATCCATTCGTGGGCATCCGTGGTAGTTCTGCTTAAGGTGTCTGCTAGTATATTTTCTTTTCCTGGCACAAAAATGGCCTGGAGCTGAATGTTGAGGTTCAGGGCCACATTCCACAGGTCCATTGCCATCCGGCATAGAGGGTATGAGTGCATGCCTCCCTGTTTGTTGATATACCACATGACTGTGGTGTTGTCAGTCCTTATCAGCAAATGACCCTGTTGAAGAAACGGTCTGAATGTCTGGATTGCCTGTTTCACTGCCAGCATCTCTTTTTCATTTATGTGTAGGTTCAGCTGGTCTTGTGTCCATAGGCCTTGTATACACTTGTCCACCATGTGAGCCCCCCAACCGAGGTCTGAGGCGTCCGTGGTGACAGTCTGGCTTGGGTGAGGGTTGTGGAAAGGCAGTCCTCTGTTCAACTGACAGGCCTGAGCCCACCACAGGAATTCTTGCTTCAGGCATGGAATTATTGGAATTTGGGTTTCTAGGCTGTGCTTGTGCCGAGACCATAAATTCCTTAGGTACCATTGCAACTTCCTCATATGCAGCCTGGCATGTGGAATCAATATTATGCAGGATGCCATGTAACCCAGGGCTTGCAGGACTTTTCTTGCTGTAAGCTGGTTCTGCGTTGTTAATGCCATGAAATAGAGTGGTAGTTGCTTTTGCTTTTCTGCTGTGAGAAATGCCATTTGATTTGATGTGTCCAGTTCTGCACCCAAGAATGTTATCCTTTGGGATGGTACCAGCCTTGACTTTTTTATGTTGACTGTGTATCCCAGGGCTTGCAGTAGGTGAATAACCTTTTCCAAATCTTTTGTTAATTTGATCTTGTTGTCCGCTTGTATCAGGCAGTCGTCCAGGTATGGATAAATTTGAATTCCCTGAAGCCTGCAATGAGCAATTACTGATGCCAGGCATTTCGTGAATACTCTGGGCGCAGTAGATAAGCCAAAGGGCAATGCTGAGAATTGATAATGCTCTGATCCTGCAAGAAATCTGAGGTATCTTCTGCAATCTGGTCGTATAGGGACGTGCAAGTATGCCTCCTTGAGATCTAGAGTCACCAGCCAAGACTCCTTGCCCAGCATGGGAATAAGTTGCTGTAGGGTCAGCATTTTGAATTTTGGAACAATGAGATATGTGTTCAGAGCGGACAGGTCGAGAATAGGTCTCCATTGGTTTTCTTTTCTTGGTACCAGGAAAAGTCTGGAGTAAAATCCTTGTCCTTGTTCCATAGACGGTACCTTTTCTATAGCTCTCATCCTTAGTAAGTGGTGGATTTGTCCTAGAGCGTTTGTTTTTTGGTTTGGTGGTAGGTTTGGCATTCCTCTCTTTCTTGGTAGAGTATGGAAGAGGAACCTGTAGCCTTTGTCTATTGTCTGTAAAATCCATTTGTCTCCTGTAATGCAATGCCAGTTTACTGAAAATAAGGCTAGCTTTCCGCCCAAGGGTGCTTCCAGTTGTTCCCTGGTAGGTGGTATCAGAGCCAAGTCATTGTGACTGTCCTGTGGAAGTGGTAGTAGCTGGATCTGTGACAGTACTTCTCTGGTTATTAGGCTGCCACTGACGTCCCCTGTAGGCACCAGTGGGTTGACCTCTTCCTCTTGGGCGCCTATTTCTGCCTCTCTGTGCTCTGGAGGTGTCTGGAAAGGACCAATTCTTCGAAGGCCAATTTCTACTAAACCTCGGAGGCTGGCCCTGTAAGAAATCCTTGACTGTTTGGACAGATTTTGCTTTTTCCTCCACCTTCTTTAACACTTGCTGGGCAGGGGAGCCAAACAAACTTTGTTTCTCCATGGGAGCATCTAGGAGCTTGGACTTCACATGGTCTGGTAAGGATTGCTCTTTTAACCATGCATGCCTTCTGATCACTGTACCAGTCATAGCTGATCTAAAGGAAGCCTCCAGTGCATCATAGCCGCATTTTAAGGAATGATTACTGACCTGCTGAGTGTTATGTACCAAATCCTGAAGGGACTTACGGTCTATAGGTTCAGGGGAAGACAGTTTTTTATCTAACTGATCTAACAAAAATTCCTGATACTGAATCATGTGGAATTGACAGTTTAAGGCCCTAGCCGAAAGAGTAGCAGAAGTATAAACTTTTTTACCCCATCTCTCTAATGCTCTAGATTCTCTTTCAGAAGGGAGGGTTTTTGGCAGAGGCAGCTGCTACAGCTTTGGGGCCCTGTGAAATAGTTTCAGGATCTGCAATAGGAGCCTTATACAAGTGATAGTGTGTGTCCGGGACCCTGTAGTATCTGTCGGGCTTAGCAGGGGCCGGGGGAAGAGAGTCAGGGGCAGTACAAGCATCATTAAATGCATCATCTACAACTGTTAGTACTGGAGGAATGGCTAAAGGCCTATGCTGTGGTAAATGTAAAAAGATCCTTAACCTTTTCCTTGAATCTGAAAAATCCTGGCCCTGCCATTGAAATTGCTCTCTCATAGCATGCAAGGTTTCCCCAAAAGAAAATTCCTCAGGAGGAGAGGCAGAAGGAATGGAGTCTTCTGCATCAGAGTCCTCATATGGAGAATAAGGGCCTTCTGGAGGATTTGAGTTTTCTGAATCATCCGAGGAATAATCTGTTGAAACTGGCTCAGGGGGCTCTGCTCTAGGCCTCTTCTCTGGAGGGGGATGAGAGGCCCTGTCAGGGTGAGGCTGGGATCCCCTGATCAAAGAAATGAGATCCTCTGCCAGGCTGAGCATTTGGGAACTAGAGGTAGGCCTGTGTGAGGGGGTTTTAGTAGGCAAGGCCTTAGAAGATTTAGCTGCTTTAGCGCTAGAAAAAGCCTAGATAGACAAAGATGCAGGGGGCCTAGCAGCTCCACGTGCAGGAGTAGATATGTCTAAAGGAATAGTATCTGATAAATCCTGAGAACCTGCAACAGCAGGTGGAATTTCAGTAGCAGATTCAGCCATGCTGTGTGAGGCCTCGGCTGTAGGAGGCATGCTTTCGGCCGAAGGAAGAACCGTGGACTCTGTTTCAGCCGAAACCGAGACACTAGCGGTTGGCTTAACCGTGGTTTCGGCCGAAACCGCGGACCGCGAGTGTCGGTCCTTTTCCTTAAGCTTTTTTGCTAATTGTGAAGTCGGAGTCTCCGACGGCATGTTGTAAGCAAAAGCGGAGCCGAAAAACTCCTCTGCAAACTCCGACCGACGCCTAAGTGTCCGTCGGTTGAAGGAAGCACAGGCTAGACAAGCTGCTACGTCGTGGCCTGGGCCTAAGCAAGAAAGGCAGTAAGAGTGGAAATCCTTATGAGGTATTTGTTTCCCCACAAGTTAAACAGTTATTTACTTTTTCTGACATCGGCTGAGGCAAGAAAGAGTCCCCAACGGGGTACTTCGCTTTTTAGAAGTCTTCGGTAGTAGTAATCTCTGGTTCTGACCGACCGGCACTTGCGAATAGCTTCTGCTTCGGGCACCGCGCGGCAAGAAAGACTGGGGAAAGTGGAGTCGGCTGATGCCTTTATACCCAACTGACAGCAGCTATGACGTCGGGTGAAGTGCGACATCAGCAGAGGCCAGACCCAGACTTTGGAATCCGGCCGACCGAAGGGCTGCCTGAGGCAGGACAACCCATATGTTAGGACTGCAGATGCATCCTTGAAGGACATCTTCTCTAAAGCAAACTTCACACTACTCAAGACTGGTGTGGTATCCTTCAAGGCCCCCGAGCCAGTGGAAACCACAACCCAAGCTGCGGAAGCCCTTACAAATGCCTTCTACGAACACCTCCAGGACTGCATGGATCAGGCAATCCCTAATAAAACCAAGACTCTTTCCACCAAGGGCAAACGTCCAGTCTGGTGGACCCCAGCCATAAACAAACTTTACAATAAGAGGAGAAAGCTGTTACATGATAGAGCAAAATCCATAAAAGAGAAGACACCCTTGATCATTATTAGTAAAAAAATACGAGCACTCATAAAATCATCCAAGGCCAACTTTGAGAGAAAAATTGCCATAGATTCAAAAGACAATCATAAGGCCTTCTTCAGCTATGTTAGAAACCTGGGTGGAATCTCCCAGATATGCTCAGAATTAGTCCAAAATGATAAAAAATCACTGAACCCACAGACATTGCCAACATACTGGCAGACAGGTCCAGTGCAAACTTCACCCCCCTCCCCAAAAGGAGAGATAACTATCCCAGCGGAGTGTAGCCTCCCAGACATCTCAAATGCGCAGGTAAAAGCTGCTCTCTCTAAAGCTAAAACACAGCATCAATGGGACGGATGGTGTCCCGGCTGTGTGCTACACGAACTCAATGAGGAACTAAACCCGCACATAAGGCAGCTGTTTAATCTTAGCCTTACCACAGGATACGTGCCCAAGGAGTGGCGTGACGGCAACTGTGGTCCCACTCCACAAAGGCGGTGCCTCACGGACCCTGGTAATTACACCCATAAGCTTAACAAGCCTGGTCTGCAAAGCTATGGAGAGGATCATAATGGAACTCATAAACAAAGACATAGGGGACTTGCAGACATTGGACCCGACCCAGTTTGGCTTTGTCAAGGGCAGATCATGCCTTTTGAACTTGGTCGACTTCTTCGAAACAGTCACCAAGGCCATTGATGAGGGAAAGGCAGTCCATACAGCCTACCTTGACCTTGCAAAAGCTTTCGACAATACCCCACTCAGGTATTATAGAGAAATTTATCAGCTTAAATATAAACACATATGTCACAAGATGGGTTGCAAACTGGCTAAAGGACAGAACCCACAGGGTTAGAGTTGCTAGCACCATGTCAGACTCCAAGCCGGTCACAAGTGGTGTCCCACAGGGCTCAATCCTTGGCCCCCTGTTGTTCGGCATCTACTTCTCAGAAGTACAGGCAAACATAGGAGGACTATGGCTGACAGTTTGCAGATGACTGCAAACTGGGCGCCATAGTGGAAAGTACATCAGACACAGATATCCTTCAGAGGGGTCTCACGGAAACTGATAGCTGGTGCCAGAGCTATGGCCTGAAGTTAAATGCCAAAAAATGTATAGTCATACCCTTCGGGAAAAACAAGGTAACCCCAAGCTACCATATAGGTGGCAATCCACTAAGCACAAAAGAGGTTATCAGGGACCTGGGGACCCAGGTTGACAGTGGCCTTTCTTTTGACACTCGCATTGCTAAAGTGGTTAGAAAGACCTTCTACATTGCCCACCTGATCATGAAGGGATTCACATCCAGATCAAGTGAGATCATTGTTCCCCTGTACTCTTCACTTATCAGACCAATGATAGAGTACAATGCCCCATTCGGGATGTATCTCACCCGACACCTGCAGCAATTGGAGAGACCCCAAAAGTTCCTCACCAAAAGGATAAAGGGATTCCAAAATCTGTCATATGCTGCCAGACTGAAGAAACTCCAGCTCTATTCAGTCGCATACCGTCTGCTCAGAGGTGACCTGTGCCTGACATACAAGGCCATGTCCAACCCGGAATTAATGGACATGCTCCACCTCAAAAAATCCAAATCTACCAGATCCACTAGAGCAAGCGACTTAAACCTTAGCACGGATATGAATAAGACATGCTGGAGGGATAGATTTGTCACTCAGAGACTCCCAATGCTGTGGAATAAAATCCCGGTCCAGGTGAGGCAGAGCACCTCGATGGCTCTGTTCAAGAGAAATCTTGACCGGTGGATGGGAGATCGTAGGTTTACCCTGGGAATCATCTCTGTGTCACTGCTGGACAGAGGCACAACAAACTAATGGCCACAATATTTTTTAACATAAGGGGTGGCGTAAGCCACAAAACTTTGGGCTAGGCTTATAAATGCCTTTGGGCAGATAGGTTCATAGGTTTATCCAAGCTATGAACAAAAACGTTCAGCACGACTCAGACAACAGAAAAGTACAGTTGTGTACACTAACCATAAATGTAGATGTTCGAGTGTCTTCACTGTTGCAGTCATCACTGTAGGGTTCTTCCTGCTGGCAGGCAGCCCTCTGTCGCCCAGAATCCCAAAGTATGGGTCTGGCGTCGGCTGTTCAGTCAACCTCCCTGACGTCAGAGCGCCAGAGGTACAAAGCTCCCAGCCAACGCCATATTCTCCAGTCTTTCTTGCCGTGCGGTGAAAGCAGTTCGCAAGTGCCGGTCGGCTGACTCATGACATTTTTGGTGCTTCATTCCGAAGACTTTCTTCTTCTCAAAGCCAAGTACCCCGTTGGGGAAACTTTTTTCTTGCTCCAGTCCGATGTCAGAAAAAGTTAATAACTATTTCATGTGGAAAGCAAATACCTCATAAGGATTTCCACTCTTACTGTATTCCTTGTCTAGGCCCTGACCACGACGTAGCTAGTTGTCAGTTTTGTGCTAGATTTAATCAACATACTATTAAGCGGAGATACGATTTTGCTTTTCACTACTACTTTGGCAGGCAATTTAATTACAATATGTCGGACACGCTTCCGACTACCGGAGTTCACAGAAGGCACAAGGATAAGGACAGGCCTCCGAAGTCCAAATCAGACGACAGTTTACAAGCAGAGCCAGCTGCAGTTCAGCAGTCGTCAGTGAGGCGCTTTCGCAGCCCCTGTCGTCGGCCATTTCAGAACCACTTGCTGAAATGGACTCCCACGAGGAGCCAACTAGGCCTTTGAGTACTTCAGGTGCAAGACCTTCGGACAATGCTCCCTCGGATGGGTCTGGAGCCGCTGTGCAGGTACCGGCTTCCGAGGGGGTTTTCAGGCCTACGCAGCTTCAGATAAAGGCAAAGACTCCTAAAACAAAGACTCAAGCCCAGGCCTCCTCTGATCCAGGACCTAAATCACAAAAACAAATGCTAAAAATGGCGGAGGACTTACTAACTATGATCAGGGGTTTACATCCCCCTCCAGACAAAAGGCCAAGACAAGAATTGGACTATAAATCCTCTGATCAGGCTTCTATCTCTTCAGTGTCTTCCTCTGAACAGGATTATACTTTCCCTCCTTATGAGGATTCTGATGCTGAGGAATCCATTCCTTCTGCTTCTCCCCCTGAGGATTTTTCTTTTGGGGAAACTTTACATGAAATGAGGGAACATTTTCACTGGGAAGGACAGGAGTACTCTGAATCTAAGAGAAGGCTCGGGGATTTCCTTCTTCCCCAACACAGACCCCTGGCTATTCCTCCTATTTTGGATATTGTGGATGATGTTTTTTCTGAGGCTAATTTAACTTTTGACTCCTTTCCTCCAGCCCCTGCAAAGCCTGATAGATATTATAGAGTCCCTGACTCCCACCAGTTTCTTTATAAAAATCCTACTGCTGATCCAGAAACCATTTCTCAGGGTCCTAAGGCCGCCTCTAAGAACCCTATTCTGTCAGATAAGGATTCTAGAGCGTTGCATAGATGGGGCAAAAAAGTGTACACTTCTGCTACTTTATCCATTAGGGCTTTAAATGGTCAATTTCATATGCTAAAATATGAGCAATTTCTTCTGTCTTATGAAACAAAAGCTAGGTACCATTTCGGCATGTGCAGATAAGGAATTACACGATTTGATGCATGCTACTGAACAGGTGGGGAAACATACCTTGCACTGCGGTTTTGATGCTTTGGAGGCCTCATGCAAGGCGGCTGCCACTGGCACGGTCATTAGAAGGCATGCTTGGTTAAAGGAACAGAATTTGCCTGATCAAGTGAAAGCGAAGTTACTGTTCAACATAATGTTTTGTTTGGGTCTAAGGCTGAAGAGGTGATAAAGAAAATGGAGGATAAGGCAAAATCCATGCAAACGGTTAAGGATTTCTTACAAGTTCAGCCCCCAAGATTTAGCAGAAATTGGCCAACTAAAAATTGGTCCTTTCCCAGCTCGGACAGGCCTCAAGGGGTAGATATAGGCGCCACAGAGGGAGGGCTCAAGCACAGACCTCTTATAGACCTAGACAGTGGAGTGCTTCCACCCCAGGGGTGGAGAGGACAGACCTCAATCTTACAGGAAACAGGTTCAATGACTCCCTTTGCATGGCTCCAGGAACCTCTCTTCTGGAAGCCCCTCTAGGAGGAAAACTCTCTCTTTTTCACCGAAATTGGACTTGCATAACCCAAGACAAGTGGGTTCTGGATGTAGTTTCAAGAGGTTACAAATTCCACTTTCATACCTTGCCAAGACCAAACGGATGGCCAGATCTACCAAAACACCAATGGGCAGAGGCATTAAACCAGGGGGGATACCTCATGGCTATGAGGGCCATAGAACTGGTTCCACAATCAGAGACGGGGCAAGGCTTTTACTCAAGACTCTTTCTAGAAAACAAAATTCTTGGGAGACCCATCCTGGATCTGTCAGTCTTAAATCCTTTCCTGGAGATACCAAAGTTCAAGATGCTTACTCTGCAGCAGCCCCTGCCAATGTTGAGCAAAAATGCATGGATGGTGACATTGGATTTAAAGGAGGCTTACCTACACATTCCTATCCAACAGGAGTGCAGAAGATACCTCAGGTTCAAGGCAGGCTCGACACATTACCAATTCTCTGCGCTGCCCTTTGGCTTGTCTACTGCGCCCAGGGTCTTCACCAAGTGCCTGGCACCAGTGGTAGCTTACTGCAGACTCAAGGGAATTCAAATTTACCCTTATCTGGACGACTGCCTTATTCAAGCAGACAGCAAGGATGTCTTACTTCAGCACCTGGAATTTGTTCAAAATCTACTCAAGTACCTGGGATTCACTGTGAACACAAAAAAGTCAAATTCGACACCCACACAACAGATAACTTTCCTGGGTGCTCTTTTAAACACAACCCAGATGGCATTCCTGACATCCGAAAAAAACTTCAGCTGGCTTCAACTTTCAAAACCCTGGCGTTAATGTCTCAGCTAACTGCAAGGAAATTCCTGCAGGCTTTGGGTTACATGGCCTCCTGCATCCTTCTCATTCCAAATGCAAGACTGCATATGAGAAAGATACAATGGTACCTAAAAAGCGTATGGTCCCAGCATTGTCACAGTCTAGACACACAGATTGCCGTCTTGCCTTGCCTGCAAAAAGAATTCCATTGGTGGGCCATGGCATGTCTTCAAAACAAAGATAAAGCCTTCAGTCTGCCTCCAGCCTACCAAGCGTTAACCACGGACGCCTCAGATTATGCATGAGGAGCCCACTTGCAGGGGAAAGGCCTGCAAGGTTTTTGGACAGAGGATCAGAAGCACCTACATATCAATTTAAAAGAGATGTTAGCTGTGCAGAATGCCCTCTTGGCTTTCAGGGATCTTTTACAGCCAGGGCAACTACTGATACGGACAGACAACACCACAGTTATGTGGTACATAAACAAGTAAGGGGGTTCACACTCCTACCCCCTTTGCAGACTAGCCATGAC
This sequence comes from Protopterus annectens, assembly GCF_019279795.1. NCBI lineage: Eukaryota > Metazoa > Chordata > Ceratodontiformes > Protopteridae > Protopterus > Protopterus annectens. Next base: position 352,208,698 of record NC_056747.1, on the reverse strand, counting down.
TCTCTGGAACACAGCACTAGCTTGCAAAGTGGACCTACAAGCTCAATTCCTGCCAGGGAAGCTAAATACTCTGGCAGACAGCCTGAGCAGGAACCTGTCAGAACCACACGAGTGGATGCTAGACACCCAAATATTCAAGATGATTACAGAAACCTGGGGCTGCCCGGACATAGATCTATTTGCATCTCCCCTCAACTACCAGTTACAGACCTTTTGCACAAGGACATATCACAAGCTAGCATGGAAAGTGGATGCTCTCTAATTCAGTTGGAGGAACCTCTCGGGGTATGCCTTTCCTCCTCTACCTCTTCTTCCACGGGTGTTTTTAAAGATAAAACAGGACAAACCCAAGATGATTTTACTGGCCCCAAATTGGCCTTGACCATTTTGGTACTCAACACTGATGAATCTATATCAGGAGCCTCCTTGGATTCTACCTCCGATTCCAAATCTTTTGTCCCAACACCAGGGCCAGGTTCTGCACTTGTATCACAACTCTCAGCCTGGCAGCCTGGTGTATTCAGGGTCTATGATTAATCCTACCCTTTCCAAACGGTCATGGATGTTATCTTAGAAGCCAGATGGCCTAGCACTAGAAAATCTTATGTAGGTAAATGGAAGAGATTTTCCACCTGGATGCATGCTCAGGATTCAGATCCTCTCATTCCTAATATTCCATTGATTTTACATTACCTGACAGACATGTTACATAAGGGTTTATCCTTTTCCTCCATAAAAATACATGCCTCAGCTATCTGCACATAATACAGATCCTCCAATTTTTTCACATCCACTTCTGAAACAATATCTCAGAGGAGCAAAGGAATTTAAGGCCCCCTAGGACACCGCCCATACCTGCCTGGTGATGACAGCAACAGTGAAACACGATGAACATGTAGAAAGGGCTGTTGCCAAGCTTAGGAAGGGTATAACAAGCAAAACAACAACAGGTCTTGTAGAGGTATTGGAAATATTTCAGAAATTCTATGAAAATCGGCATAAAACAGAAAATGGAAAACAAGAAAAGGTACAAATGGAAATGTTTATGGAAGAATTAAATAGGCCAAGGTTAGAGGTAGACAAGGCTCAATTACTAACATAGGCTAGGAAGATATTCGATAAAAATGGTGACATATAACCAATCTACAGGAAAGTCGCCAGGAATAGGTGGTATTCCTGTGGAAGTTTGGAATCCAGGAGAGAAAAACAAAGGATCTGGAAGGTTTTGTTTAATAGCATTTTAAAAGGAGGAGTACCTGGAAGAAAGCGATGGTAGCTGCAACACCTAAAGTGGGTAAAGATCCATCAGATGGCAGCTTCGTACAGGCCCATTTCAATAAACTGTGTATGTCTACAATGACAAAGAATGGCAAAACTGACGCCAAAATTGACAGACATGGATCAATGCGGTTCTGTGGAGGGGAAGCAAACATTTGACAACATTAACAGAACACTGATGATCCAGAGGGAAGCATAATGTAAGAAAATACCACTGTTGTTGGTGGGTCTTGATGCAGAGAAAGCATTTGACAGAGTAAGCTGGAACTTTATGAGCAGGGCAATGGAAGCATTTGCATTCCCTGATAAAATTATAAGGTTGATTAGCAGGATATAGGAGGGATTTGGAGGTGAAAATTAAAGTGGATGGGGTTCTCTCTGAAAATTTCTGCTTGAGCAGTAGAACCCGGTAGGGGTGTCCACTTTCCCCTTTGTTATTTGCATTATGTTTAGAACTACTGGCAAAGAAAACAAGGGACTTAGAAATTCAAGGATATAATTGCTATGATAGTCGAGAAAAGCTAGCTCTATTTACTGATATTTTACACGGGACAAAACCAGAAAAAGACATTACAGTGTTGTGGAACATTATGAGACAATTCCAAATCTTTTTGGGATACAAAATTAATGAAGTTAAAACAAAGGCAACAGCAGTAAATTATGTTCCCTCACATGAACTGGTTCAGCAATATTCATATTTATGGGGACATGATACATGGGTTTACTATGACAATGTTGAAGCGGATTTGGTCGAATGATGGTATCATCGACCCACATCCGTGAAAGTGACAATGTCGAATTCCAACACGGTTGGAGTAAGTCTCAAATTCCACCTTGGAACAGGCTTTAACATGGGTTGAGATGTGGCGAGATTATACTTTGACAATGTCGAGTTTGACATTTTCACCATTTAGCCTCCAGACTTCGTCAAAATGGATTAAACGGAATCCACTTTAACGATATCATAGTAAACGGAAAGAAAAAAAGAAGAGAAAAAAAAAGAAAAACACTGAAAACCAAAAAGGCACAGGTAACCTTGAGTCCAAAAGTCCAGACCAGAATCCTTTAACGCAAATTTATTGAATAAAACAGCATTTTCGCCACTATTGTAAATGTAGCTTCATCAGAGATACAGGTACAAGTGCAAGAAAACACACCTTTATAAGCACAGGAAATGACACAGGAATAAGTCACATCCCAAAACAAGTAATAAAGATGTTGTAAATTCTGAAAGTGCAAAAATGCTTTAAAAATCAAAAGAATCAATATACAATAAGTAAATCTAGGGCACAATCCAATATTGTTGCCTCAGTGTAATAAAAGCAAAAGCAGGAAACCTTCAAATAAAACTAATCATTTTTAAAAATGTATATAAGTACAGTAAAATACAAAAACGTATAAAGCATACCACAAATGCAAACATATCTATCTAAAATAACTCCTAAGCTTTAAAACCGCTGAAATGTTGCAATTTTCATTCAACCCAGGGAACTTGAAGGCATCAAGCTTTAACTGCCACTCAAGTTCCCGGTTTTCTAAAATCAAGGAAAGAGGACCCCCTCTAATACTAATAGGGACTTGGTCTATACCCATAAATGAGAAACTATGTCCAGGGTTAATGCTGATGTGTTTAGCTAATGTGTTGTCATTTGAGTTATTTCTGCTGATAAAAACGTTTGCGAGCCTTACTTCCCTATATAGAAAGCTGGACAACAATTACATAGTGTTATGTAAATGATGGATTTAGACTCGCAGTTTAACTTATGGTGAATCTGGTATTTCCTATTTCTGACTAAGAATTACCCGGCTTAACTACCTTACACCAGTTACAGAAACCACAAGCAGACATACCTTTCTGTCTACTAAATGGAGTTTGGGACAACTTCCTTTGAAGTAATTCTTTCAAATTACGTCCTCTTATACACAACACATGGTTGAGCACCTAATTTCTCAAAAAGGAAGGTGTTATCAGAAATGAAATGCCAATTCTTATGAATGATGGACCAGATAGCCTGAGAGTTTACATTAAAAGTAGTTACAAAACTCAGAGCAAACAATGCTTTACTACTGATAACACCAGAGTCAGAGTTAGAGCTAGAAAGCAATCCTGGAGATAAGGTATCGGTGTTATTGAAAGCTAAAACTGTACTAGTCTCAACTTGATTAAGAATAGGTTTGTAAAAACCTGCAGTCCTTTTCATGTCCACTTCTTTAATCAACTCATCAATTAGTAAAATGGGGTAACCGCGGTTAAGGAACATCTCCCTTAAAAGGTTGCATTCAACCTGAAAATCAGAAGAAGTACTGCACATCCGCCCTGCCCTCACCAGCTGGCCTTTAACAATTGACCGTTTCTGCTTGAAGGGGTGGAAACTAGAGAAGTGGAGGAAGGAGTTGCAGTAGGTAGGTTTCCTATAGATTGTAGACAGGAATCTATGATTAGTAGGATCCTTAATTAGTTTCACATCAAGGTAATCAATTTGAGTCGTGGAAAATTTAAAGGTGAATTTTAGAAACTCAGTGGATTCATTCAGGACGTGAACAAAATGGGCCGCTTCATCACTGCTCCCTTGAAACAGGATAAAGATGTCGTCAGGAAATCTGGTGTAAAACTTGACGTGTTTCATGAGGTCAGGTTTATTCATAAGAAACTTCTTCTCCCAAAAGGCGACGAAGAAGTTGGCAACACTCGCACCGCAGGGGGAGCCCATGGCTACCCCTTGTTTCTGAATGCAATAATCTTCCCCAAAGATGAAAAAGTTTGAAGTAAGGACAATATCTAGTAACTCAGTCACTAAATCAATTTCGGCTTTCGGGGCATTGAACTCACTCAAGAGTAAACCTAACCATTCTACAGCTTCCTGGTGCGGGATAGACGTGTACAAATCTACGTCTACTGTAAGGAAGTTGTACTTATCAAACGGGATATTATTAATACTTGCCAAGAAGGACCAGGAGTCCTTACATAGAACGGTAATAGATTTCAGATATTTTGTCAATATACTCCCAAAATGTGCAATAAAATCTAAAAGATTTATGATTTTTGCTTGGAAATGTTTACATTAGATATTTTTATACCCCAGTTAGACTCCAGAGAATTTTTCCCCTTGTAGGCAGCAAATGTTGGATGTGTGATAGGGAAGAAGAAAGAGGTAACTGGGAACATATTTTCTGGGAGTACAATGAGTTGGCAGACTTTAAAGATTCCCTGCAGACTACTCTGTTGGAGATACTGGGTGAGCAAATTGTTGTAACTAAGGACATGATTTTTCTGAGCTATGATACAGAATCAGAAATGCCTAGACATAGTAAGGCCTTGCTGAGTCTAAATTATGGTTGCTGCCAAAAAAGCAATTACTAGAAAATGGAAATCAAAGTCTAAATCAACCGTACTAGAAGTAGTGAATATAGTAACAGAGATAAAACAGCTGGAATTGGGACATTTAAAAAGGGTAGGAGCAAATTACACAGGAAGAAATGTGAATTGTGGGAGGAATACATACAGAGGAGGAATGAGGTTTAAAAGAAGGTAGGACGTGAATGAGCCATGTAATGTTTGACATTGACTGGGTAGATTACAAGTGATGTATAATGTTTGCAACTAGGACTGTCAATATGGTTTGTGATATAAAATGCTTACAGCTGGGACTGTGTCAATAATATTTTGTTTTCATTTATATAAATGTAAGATTGCCCATGTCAAACATATGTTTAACAAAAAAAGGTATGGGAGGGAAACTATACATAAAAGGACCTGTCAAACTCGGGGAGAAGTCATCTAATTTCTTTTCTACTGGAGCCAATTTCCTACAGCAAAACTTTCCAAAAGGTTTGTTTTCTGGAGGAGCAAAAAAAAGCCTACTTCCTGCATACCCCCATTTATTGATGAGAACCAGAGAAACTTCCTTATTCATCATCCACTTGTGTAGGTCTATACGGGATCTGCTCAGTCAGTCTGCCAAGATATTGTATTAAGAGGGGATGCAGGCCACCATGAGGGTCAGGCCTAACTATTGGCCACGGCTAATCTGAACAGTATATACTGTATGACTGTAGTGCTATTATAAGATTTGTTGCAGCCCCTATGCTCAAATCCATTTGAATGGATTCAAGGCTAATAAGACAGCCATTTATTTCTTCACGTCTGTGTGTGTTTCTCATGCCTCTATCTCACATGTCTTTGGCTTTCATGGACCCACAGGTAGCCCCCCTCCCCCACAGTTCAAGTCTGAACAGTTTGCGGTAAGAACATGAGTGGCCTGAGCTAATCTAAAAAGTACTTCCAGACTGATGGGAGCCTGTACCTTCCACCATGACACTTCTTTCTTTAAGTATTAGATAACAGGAATGGGGACTTCCCTTGGCTATGAATGTTAATACTATCTCTTCCTCATGTACCACTGTAGCTTCCTCATGTGTAGTTGTGCTAGTGGGACCATAAGAATGCATGATGCCAGGTAGCCCGGAACCCAGAGGAACGCCCTTGCAGTAACAATATCCCGCTTCAGGGTGCTCTTGAGAAAGTAAATCAGATACAGCACCTTATTCTCTGGGAGGAATACTTTCTGTAATTGCTTGTCCAACTGGGATCCCAAGAAAAACACTCTGATTGCTGGAGTCAAGTTTGGCTTGGACAACTTGAGTAAAAATCCCAGTATCTGAAAGTATATTGCAGTAAAATTCAAGGTCTTCTGAATCCAATGAGTCTGCTTATTTCAGGCAGTCACCCAGGAATGGATAAACGTACATGCTCTTTGTCCTACAGACTGCTGGTACTTAAGCCAGGCATTTTCTAAAAATCCTGGAAGCATTAGAAAAGCTAAGGTGCAAGGATGTGAGCTGGAAATGCTCTGTACTGCTTCAAAATCTTAAAAGCTTTTTGTGATTTTCTGGCTGTTGGAATAAACATCCTTGAAGTCCCGGGTGACTAAGAAGGCCTTAAGGCATAAGTAAAGGTAGATTTTAAAGAGTTGGCATTTGAATTTTTGGGTGATGATGAATTTGTTTCCTCTTGACAGGTTCAGAATAGGTTTCCATGTGTCTTCATTCCTGGGCTCTAGGAATGGCTTTGAATAAAATCCTGAACTCTTTGTCCTTTTGATACTCTCTGTAGTCCCCTTGTCTATCATTTCTTTCAGCAGAGGCAGAATCATGATAAACAGTTTTTTGGCACAGCGGGGATACCTCCTTAACTTTAGTCCGCTTTCACACTAACGAATCCTTGTCTCGGGATGTTTAAGACTTACTTATCATGGGTTAAGCTTTCCCATTCTTTAGTCCTAGGTACCTTACTAGCTTCCATAAAGGTGGAAGAGAAGGACTAGGGTTTGTGGTTGTGGAGGTGATACTGTAGTTGAGCTGTACCATGCACCTGAAGATTTTGTTTGCCACCACTTTCTGCACCTAGGCCTCAGCCTTACTGAGCTTGCTTCTCTTTTGCTTAAAGTATCAGTGTCTGCCTGGGTAATTATGCTGAAGTTAGTTGCCTGATAATGAAAATGCTGCTTGATGGCTGCATGGACTTCACTTAAGTCTTTTGAAGGCACCTTCAGCAGAGGATCCAAAGAAGAGTTCCTTAAAGGTGTACTTGTAGGAGCTCTGCCTTCATGTGGTCTAGCAGGGGCCGTTTCCTCAGCTAGGCAGGTCTTCAAATAACAGACCCTGTAGCTATTTGCTCTGCGTGATGCATCGACTGCATCATATTCACACTTTTTGGAGTGGCTGAAACTGAACAGAAAGGTCACATCAAGCATCTCATGCCTTAGAGCTTAGGCAGTGACCCCCCCCCCCCACCCCAGCTTCAAACCTCCTCTTCTCCAGCAGGAATTGCTAGTAATTCAGTACAAGAGTCTGGCAAGTTCAGGCACCAAACAGTAGGGTAGACATAGCATACGTTTTCTTCCCAAAGATATCTAGAATTGGTACTCCACCCTTCCTCATTTGGAATAGCACTCCTGGATGGAGATGAAGAGGATTCCCTTACTATAAGCCAGGAATACCACAACTGGACTAACCAGAGGATTCTTGTGTAAAAGCTTGTGAAAATCCGAGACCTGGCAAAACCAGTCAGGTTTCCTAGGAGCAATGGGGAGGGGAATTCAGGAATGATTTACAATAGTAAATACATTCTCCAGGACATCACTGACTGGAGAACAGCCAAGGCTCAGAGTCTGGCAAGCCCTTAGAGCTCTGCATCTTTGCTGGATATGGGAGTATACTCCAAACTCCCTCTGGAACTCCTCCACACTGAGATGGATATCACCAAAAGAGTGATTCTCTGGGGGTGAGATAGGACAGGGTGTTCTCTGTCACAGTCATTAATGGATGGATGGGGAATCTGACCCACATAAGCCATTTCATCCTCTTCTGTATTGAGGCATCAGAATCCTTCCCAAAAGGGACTTCTCTACAGTTTTCTCAGAAGGAACTTATGACATCAAATATTTTCAGGGCCGACTGCCTGGACTCGAGGAAAAACTGATCTAGTTGAAAAAAAATCTAGCAAACTAGCCTGGGAGGTGGACTGAGCTGGGGATCTGTTTAGCCTTGGCCGGCAGCTTAAATTTGATCTTGAGGAGTGTTTTTAACCTAAGCTTCTCAGAAGGGATTGATGAACAATTCTTTATGCATGGACGAACAAACCAATACCACCTTCCCAATTACTGATCACAGTCTAGCAGCACAGACCCTCAGAAATGCCTGACAGTTGACAATCATATCCATGGCTTTTGTACAGGAGGTCATGCTAGTGATCAAACATATGGTGGCCAGCAAACTGATCATGCCAGAGGCCTTGGCCAAAGCAGACAGACCAGAAACTATAAAAGCTTTACAAAGTTTGGTGTCACTGAACCTACGCAAACTGGTGGCCTCTGTCCAGGTGTCCTTGTTTCCCAACTCTTATGTCATTTTATTTGAATAATTATATTTCAAATTCCTAAGTTCCTAAAGGCATTAACCAATGCCACAGTTGTACGAGAATAGTCATGCACCCTCAACTACGAATTCATGCACCCTCAACTATGAATTCCCAGAGTCCGAGATCTTTGTGACTGTCTTCAGGGTCAACAGTGCTGTGTTCTGGAATGAGGAAAAAAAGGACAATGAGAATGGAAGTCTATATGAGAACCTATTTAATAGTCTTTGCAGCTGCTCCTTTTCAAATTTCCCACATCTGAATCACCATCAGACATTAGTCTATAAAAAGTACTACTAAATACATTCAAAATATTTTTGTGGGATACTTGTCCTCCAGGAAGCAGGCCAAACTACCTGACTGATCATGCTCTTGGATAGCATGCAAAAATAGACTGATGCAAGAAAAATATCACATATATCCTGATATCCAAGTGTCAGCAAGTCAGCTGTAGCTACTGGGGAAAGGTACAGCTTTGGAAGTCAGGCTGACAGGATATTCCACTGATTAAGTAATTAGTATAATGAACATCACGTATTATCTGAAATTACAAAAACTCCATGGCTGACTTACAGGAAAATGCTTTCTTTTTCAAATAAATCTTCGGGTCTCTCAAAAAATTAGTTTTCACAGCAGTCTTAGGGGGTACAGTAACAGACTAGAATGTGAATAAAACTGAATCACAGAACTAGTTTAAAACGTTTAAAAAATTGCACACTGCAGGTGAAGACAAGCCTCTTTACCAAACAAATTCAAATAAATGATATATTGCACGGTCTAAAAACAAACTACTTTAAGGAAGTTTGAAAGCCAAAATCTCCTCTGCTTTTAAAATAATAAAAACCAAAAGTGCACGCACAAACACGTGCGCACACACAAATGGGCACACAAACACCATCCTTTTAAGTATGATTTACTTGCTCCTATATGTTTCAGAAGACTCTGTAGGCTCTGCCTACTATCACTCCGCATTGTATCATCTGATCCATACAACCTTTTTAGTAAACAATTTTTTCTTCAGCTCTTTAATCCACTTAACCTTACCAAACCTAAGCAGGCTAAATGAATAAAAATACAAATACACTTTTGAGGCAGTATTTTATGCAGGATTAAAAACATTTCCAGAGGAGAAATTTATATTCAACGTCAGAAAATGCTTTCCAATTTCATGTATGGAAACAAATACTGTTTTTTTTTAACTTCAGAATTTCACTTGGAACAAATTACTGCTGGCAAATACTCAGAAAAAACAGATATTCCCCCAAAAAGGTAGTAATAAACATACATCTCTATTGTGAAAGCACCTTCAAGATTAGGCAACATTATTAGTTTTTAGTCTGGATGCTTAGAAGGCATACAACTGATTGAACAAGTCATTTTGTCAAGTACAGTTGGGTAAGAACTTAACAGTAGATTTCCTATCGACAACTGTTGCAGAATTCTCAAGATATGGATTTTTGTCCATTGAATTCTGACCGGGGTACCAAAACTTTACCTCCCTGAGGCTGTACGCCCAACGTGTCACCTCGGCTCAAATGTGTTGGGGTATATGGACAGGTATACGCACGAGTACCTCACACCATCTTCAAACCACTGGCCTGAAGACTATTGAGAGAGGAGACTGGTTAGCTAGGAGGGGAGTAGCACGAACAGATAAGCAAACTCCCTCAATAGCAGGATATAGGGGATAGTTTACAGCTGAGGGAAATCTTAAAGATGAAGCAAAGGAAGAGAAGATGGGAGGGAGGGAAAGATTATTGTAACAGTGATCAGTAGGACATTTACTGTTATGGTAAGATGTCTGGACTGAGTCACTTTTGCAGTATTTGTAACAGATGGGTTGTAGCTCAGTGACATTTGTTTGGGATACCAAAGCTTTTCCTTCTGAGAATGTACATCTGGAGGATTACCTCAGCTCATCAGCGCAAGGGTATAAAATCAGACATGCATGCAAAACCCTCAGACTACCTTACTACCATGAACTGTGATTGTTTTGTTGCTTGGTACCATAGCATTACTTGTCAGACGAGTGCCTCATTCAGGATCTTCTTTCTAAACCTTTGACTGTTTCATCAACTGTTATTAGATGTCAGCTAGGAGGGGGAGCGAGTGTGGTAGGCAAATTCCATACAGGCTTGCACACCAAGTGCCTGCTCTGTCTAGTCTCAGAACAAGACTATAAAACCTTTTCCATTTGTCAGTTGTTCGTTCCTAAAACCTACTGGTCTTGGCTATCCATACTTAATACATTCCTAGAGACTCAATGCTTAAAATGCTTGGTCCACTCCATGTTGGAAGGCCCAGACATCGGTCTCCCCTCCAAGAGATATGCCTTCTGTCATCTCAGAATTGGATGTACCTGCTGAGGTGGTCAAACTCGCAGTATGCCAATAGTCTTCTCACAAGCCCTCTACTGTGATACCCACTTGATGCTGGTACAGCTTCTGAGACCTTGCAGACAACTGAATCCTCTGAGGACCCTCAAGGAGTCCCCTCAGATCCTTGTTTAGGAAGAGATTCCTGGAGCTCTGAATCCTCTGAGGACCCTCAAGGAGTCCCCTCAGATCCTTGTCTAGGAAGAGATTCCTGGAGCTCTGACAAAAATGTTCCAAGGCTCAGAACTCCCTGAGCTGCTACAGGCTAGTCTCCCCCCGAAAGGAAAAAAAAATGTAAGCACTCAATGTCTCTTCTACATCAAGGGAGTAGGAATAGATTAATTTCTCAGGGTTTATTCAAAGCACTTATGTCTCTGAAGCCTCCTCCCTTTGTGACCCCAGCCTTCTAAGGCCACACTACAGAAACAGGCTTTGGATTCTTCCTCCTCCTGACCACTCTCTTGACTATTCCTCCCAATTACCCTCCCTTGAACAGACATCTTCAGATGAGGTAGACCCACTCTCAATGTACTCCCCTTGGAAGAGGTCTCCTTTGGAGAAATGTTGCAAAGCATGATGAAGCACTTTGAATAGCAATCTAAACAGGTGTCTGAGGTGCAAGAGACACTATAACCTATTAAACATGGGCATTTCAGCACCTCCACTAGTTCTCCCAGAGCTAGATGCTCACCTGAACACATCTCAAGCAAACTCTTCTACTCCGGATTCTCAACCTCTATCTAAAATGACCACACGGGTTTTGCAAAGTTCCTGATGAACTAAAGTACCTGTACAAATACCCTGTGGCAGATCCAACTCAAGTACCTCTGGCCTCAGACAAACTTTCCAAATTGCTTCCTGGCACTCAAGTTCTCCCCAATGATAAGGGAAGTCAAGCAATGGACAGATGGGTAAGAAAGTGCATTACTTCCTCTATTTTGGCATTCAGAGCCATTAACTACCAAACTCTAACAAAAGCAACGTGGTCATTCAAACATACACAAGTACACCGCTGAACGAAATTTTATTTCTCCAAGCTCATGCACAAAGGAGAAACACAGCAACACGGAAACAAAAACAAAAATTACACATATACAACAGTGAATGAGCCAACCAAAGGCCTAGAAGGCACAGAAGCTTCAAAAACCAAGCATGATTTCATGGACTACAACAATCACTCCTCTACACTGCAGCCATCTCAGACTCCACCACCAGCAACATACAAGTCCTAGTCCTTTTTTCTGATCATTCTTCCAACAGCACAGACCCTCACAACTGCCACTACCTGCAGGCCCAAATGGCCACTCCATCATCAATAACATCAGAGCCCCATTCTGGGGAGCAATAACCTCGTACAAACTGGTCTTCAGCAGTACCAAGGAGGGTTATGCTAGGTCTTGGGAAAGCAGCCCATCTCCCCAGGGACTACCTCCAGTTCCTCCCAACCCCTGCTAGACCCTACTGTACAAGATTTACTGGCTCAGTGAACCAGAGAAGTTGTACCCCTCAACCTTTTTAGGAAAGGGATTTTACTCAAGGATCTTTCTTGTCTCAAGAAAAGAGGGCCAATGGAGACCTATTCTGGACCTCTCCCAGCTAAACACCTTTTTGAGAGTTCCTTCTTATAAAATGCTTACCTTAAAAACTCTTGACCCTTTGTTTCCTCAGGCCTTCTTGGTATCTTTGGACCTAAAGATGCTTATCTAGACATTTCCATCCATCCTTCCTGCAGAAAATTTCTCAGGTTCTTTACTGGATCATCACATTTTCAGTTTATTGCTTTGCTCTTTGTGAAAACACTTGGAGATATAGAAAGATCAAAGTGTGTGGCCCCAGTGGCAATTTTCTGCCACACTCAGGGCATACAAAATCTTCCCTTACATGGATGACCTACTCCAGACTTTGTCCAAGGACACCCTCCCTCAAGCATCTTCATTACATTGTGCAACTTTTGATCCTCCTAGGGTTCATCATCAGTTACAAAAAAAAAAATCCTAGCTCAATCCCACCCTACAACTGACCTTTCCTGGATGCAGCCTGGGCACTTCCACTTTGTGTGCCTCTATTCCTCAGGACAGAGTCACCTCCCTAGCCAGAGAGTTCTTAATGCTTTTCAACAAGGATTACTGCTCTGCCAGATGAGTACTCAAGGCTTGGAGACTCATGGCTACCACAATTCCTATGCTGCCACTTGCCAGACTACACATGAAGAAAATACAGTGGTATCTGAAAATCAGTGTGGTCCTAGCACTCTCACCCTCTCAAGACTTGCATTTTGCTTGCATTAAGAATGGGCTCCTTTGGTGGCGCAACCAAGCTATTCTGAGCCTAAGTCTTGCATTCACTACACCCCCCACACAACCAAGCCTTATTTACAGATGCTTCAGACAGGAGACTACACAGTTCAAGGAGAGTGGCCTACTCATGTTCTGAAAGAACACATCAACAGAGTAAATGAAGGCACTTCTACAAGCCCTACAGACCTGCTGGTGTAGACGGACACCACCACAGTGAAGTCGTACATAAGCAGGGAAGCACAGGATCCTACCCCCTGTGGAGACAAGCAGTCTGGCACCTTGCCTCTCAGCCGAGCCTTACACTTACAGCAATGTACATCCCTTCTCAGAGTCTCTGCCAGTACGTTCTGCTAAGCAGGGATGTGGAGAACCCTCATGAATGGTCTCTGAATGAAAAAAAATTTCAAATCCATCACTCACGTGGGGGACTCCCCAGACAGATTTCTCTGCTTCTCCTGAGCATCACCTACTCCCTCTTTTCTGCACAAGGAACCCACCTGCTTTAGCCTAAGGACAGTTTTCTCCTTCCAAAGGACAAGAAAGTTCATTTACATATATTCCCCTTTGCTCCCAAGGCTCCTATTAAGGCCCAAAAAGACTCTCCAAAACTCCTGCTTCTAGTACCTTTCTGGCCGACAGCACTAGTTCCTGCTCCTGTTTCAGCTATCAAAAGGAAATTACTGGAGAATCCCTCCACAATCAGACTTGATCACTCAACAGAAAGGGCATTTCCTTCATACCAAACTGACCTCACTTTTAGTTTAACACTCTGATAGGATTTGAATCCCTACAAGAAACAGTTTCTCTAAAGCAATTGTTTGAGTTTTACAAGAAGCTAGGAAACCTAACAGCAGGAAATCTTACACAGCCAAGTGGAAGAGATTCTTGGTCTGGTGCCTTAAGCACAAACTCCAACCCCTCCTGTCAGATAGGGTTGCCACCTTTCGTTGTGGCTAAAACCAGAGTAAAGCCACACCCCCTTGCATCACTAGTAACCCCGTCCAACACACTCCCCTTCCCCGCCCCAGTCTGCCCATTTTGTGATGTCATGATTACATCACTTGGTGGGGAATGCCCTCTTTTTCTGTTTCTGCTGCCTGTTTTTCTGTAAAAAAGCATAGCAAATCAGCCAATTTACAAACATTGACGGTCTTGTTTCCTTTTTTGAAACAGAACACCGGAGTTTGTAGAGTGTTTTCTGGACAGTCCAAAAAAAAGAGGGGTGACAACCCAAACGTCAGACATCCCCATAGTGCTCAAATATTTGTGACTTATTACATTTGGGGTTGGCCTGCTCTTCAATTAAGTCTCACTTAACTGCCATTAATGCTGGTCTACCTCAGGAGCCCTCACTCAAATGCAGGACAAAGGTTACGTTTTTTCTAGAGGGATTTAACACCTTAAGCCCCCCAAGGAAGCCCATCACCCCATCACGGAATCTTAAATTTGTTTTGGGGAAAAAAAATTTATGTACTTATGACGATAGATCCTTATCTTATCGCTTGGTTTAAAGTGTGGGTTGTCAGATCTGACCTTAGCATCTAATAGCAGATTACTGGGCCCAAGAGCACATATTCCTTCCCTGCCCACAATTCCATCCTCCTAGCTGATTTACTTCAGATTGAGTTTGCGGACTGATTTCAAAGAGTCTCCAATAACTGCAGAAAAAAAAATAAAAGAAAGAAATGGGATATGGAATTTGGCAACATTATCCACTAACAGAAAAAGTGGAACAAGGGGCAGACAGGGTCCTGTCAAGGTCTGATCAAGCCCTAGATAAAGTAAAATGACAAGTTGGAAGGAGGGATGGGAGTTGAACCAGATAAAAATAAGACAACAAAGATCTATTTTTATGGTAAGTAGATGTTTGTATCTGATGTTTTACTTTCATCAGATTCAATGTGTGGGACAGATTTGCAGGCTACCTAAAAGGGGTCTGCATGGACTCAAGGAAGGACATTCATAAGAATGGCAGAGCTGAAAGATTTGTGAGCTCTAGACTGCACATCCAACTTGTAATGACAAAAAGGTATGAGCTGCTATAAGTCAAGTTGCTGCCTCACGTCACTGACAAGTATTCTTTTTGCAAATGTTTTTGAAAGTCTCCATCACTCTAGAAGAGTGAACATTAGGTTTAGAGGCCGCCTATGGCCATGGATATGAAGTTTCCCACTACCTCTGTTATCTTAGTGGATTATGGGCATCCTGAAGCAATGTAGAAAATGCCTCATGTTTAGTGACAACTAGCTAATTTTCAAACTGCTATGGTACATGAGAGATGTACAATGTCACTAAAGGCAAAGCTCTTACATGAAACCATTCCTAATGTCAATCTGGTTTGTCAATTGTACACACTGCACCTCTCATACACAGTTTAAAGAAGATATACCCACATATGCTGAGGCACTTAGCTGCAACTTTTCTAAACCCCAAAGACCTTGTAGATGAAGTACACAAATTCCCTCTGCAGTCCTGAATGTACTCTTTCAAAACACCACCAATATCAACACATACAGCCACATATCAAGGAGCCTTCTACGTCTAAGCCTGTAAGGCAAGCCACCACACAATCCAACATCCTGGTCACTGGAGACTATTTTGAGACACAATGATGTCTCTTTCACCAGACAGAGCAAGAAGAAAGTCACAGTAAGTTGCTTAACAGGGGCTGGGATTTGCCACATTACGCACACACTGAGGTCACTGGACCACAAGTACCAGTACGACTCAGTCATTAGTCCATGCGAGTGTAAATGACCTGAGCCATATCTCCCTAGACTATATGAAGGCAGAAATCATGGAGCTCTTGGAATGTGCATCTCAGGCTGGTATGAGTTTAGCATTGAGCAGCATTTTACCTAAGAATGATCCCACAATATGAACAGAAGATAACGGACTTTAATAATTGGCTTAGTTTCTGGTGTCATTCCAAGGGGGTGCAATATCTGTCAGCTTGGAAGGAGATGAACAGACTAGACTGCTTTGCCAAGATGGTCTACACCTCTCCCCTCCAGGCTTTTGAGTATCAGCTAAAACACGCCCCCCCCCCATACTGCCTTTTTTAGGTAATGCCAAACTGAAAGCACTTCTGACAGCGACTGTAAACAAAATATTCTACTCTCTACAAGCGCTCCTCACACTAAGAAATGCAGAAGTCTATGCTACTGCTCAATGCTAGGAGTCTAAACAAAAAATTTCACTCACTAGAAGCTCTCCTCACCCTAGGAAATGTAGACATCTGTATGGTCAGTGAGACATGACTTAAAGCCGCAGAGAGCACACTGGCATTGCTAAAACATCTTCCAAGCATTTAAACCAGCTACTGCACAGAAAGGACGAAAGGTGGAGGCGTCTTGATTTACATAAAATCAGGATACCTCAAAGCTGGTCAAACAGGAAAATGCATACGAGGTTCTTCACATTCAAATCACCATAGGCAAAATCCCATACCACTTCTTTGCAAGCTATAGGCCCATCTATATGACCCAGGAAACCCATAACATGTACTTAAAACTTATTAGAAACACACCATCCAACCAAATACCATAATCATGTGTGACTAATTACCCCAACACTAACTGGGAATCGTATAAGACACTAAACGTACAGGCACAGAGATTCCTGGGTTTTGTAAAATACAAACTCACTGGACCAGACTGTCAATACATTGACCAGGTATGCAAACGTACTAGATCTGGTCATCACTAATATGGCAGAGTGCTGCACACCCCCCTACTGTAATGTCTTCTCCTGTAAGGTCAGACTACAAAATGGTCTCTGCAGTAAAATAACTCCTGGAACACCAGCTAAGCCAGGAATGTTCGAGAACCACTTAAAGGCTACCTTCTTACTATTAAGTGATAACCTGGCAAAATTTCCAGCCCCATAAACCATGATAACACTGCTGCTTACGCAGAACTGTTCACAGAAACCCTATACAAGCATGTTAACAGATGCACAAAGGCAGGTGTAATCACTAGGAAGAAGAACAGTACTAACTCATAAAACAGGCCACCCTGGTGGAATCGCATCAATCTGCTGCATAACAGAAGGAAGAAAAAGTTAGAAGATGTAGCACCTAACAGGATAAAAACTGTCTTATCAGACTAAAACTCAGAGGATAAAGAGTCTACCAAAGCTACATCTGAGGTAATTTTGGCCTCCCAGGCCAAGGCCAACCACAAGGCATTCTTTAGCTATGTGCACAAACTCAAGGGCAATACACAACTGTGTACAGAGCTCATTGTTAATGGCGCCACCTATACTCAACCAGAAAATATAGCAAATGTACTGGCCTACAAATTCAGCTCCAGCTTTAGCCACCTTCTCTCCCCCTCAACCTCCCCTCATGAAATGGCATCAAATATAACTTCTCTTACTATCAACAAGGGAACAGGTCTTTAATACTCTCAACCAAAGACAAGAATACTGCATCAATGGGTACACACAATATCCCAGGACACCTTCTGAATTGCATGAAGCATGACCCAGCAGGCCCACAAATTGCTATTGAACTGCAGTCTCCAAACAAGCTTTGTGCCTCTCGAACGGAGAACAGCAACAGTCATCTCTCTGCACAAAGGCTGACCATCTACAGACCCTGGTAACTACAGACTCTAAAGTCTCACTAGTCTCGTATGCAAAGTCATAGAAAGAATGATCATGGAAATGATCAAGGACATAGGAAAAGTACAGTTGTGTACACTTACCATAAATGTAGATGTTCGAGTGTATTCACTCACTGTTGCAGTCATTACATTTGGGTAATCTGCTGGCAGGTTGCACTCAGTCAGCCTGAATTCCAAAGTCTTGGGTCCTGCGTCGGTTGCTGTCTCCTCTTCCATGATGTCAGGTCGTCAGGGGTATAAAACATGCAGCCAACGCCATTTTCTTTAGTTTTTCTTGCCCCAGATACATGCGTCAATATAAACTTTACCTTCATCTACAAGCAAATATACCACATAGGTTGTAGAAGATAAAGGAAAGATAAACACCAGAATGAAAGGGGATGTCGGGAGGGTAACCTGGACTGCAACAGTGAATACACTCGAACATCTACATTTATGGTAAGTGTACACAACTGTACTATGTTCTTCGTGTTTCACTGTTGCAGTCATTACATTTGGGTAGAAACCCAAAGCTATGGTTGGGTGGCTGGAGCTAAACAGCATTAGGTGCGGCTATAAGGCCCTGCAGAACTGCAGTGGCAAAGCCTGCCCTGGACTTAAAGTAGAGAGGCAAATGATAATGCTTTGTAAAGGTGTGAACAGAACTCCAAGTAGCATCCTCTAGAATGTCTTCGGTTGGTACTCCTCTGAGAGGCTGCTGAAGTAGCTGCAGCTCTTGTGGAATGAGACGTAATGCCCTTGGGCACAGGGTTACCATGGTGTAAGTAGCAGAAATGAATGCAGTGGCTTATCCACTTTGATGCAGTCTGCTTTGAAATAGCCTTTCCTTCTGATCCTGCAGCATATGCCACTAGTAATTGCTCAGTTTTTCTTGGAGCTTTAGTCCTGCTCAAGTAGAATCTTAGCTGTCTGTGCAAGTCCAAGGAATGCAGAATTCTTTCCCCCTTGTTCTGTGGATCTGGATAAAAGGTTGGCAGATGAATAGTCTGGTTAAGAGCCACACTGGAAACCACCTTAGGCATAAATGTAGGATTTGTCCTCAGACACCCTGTCTGGATAAAATATGATAAAAGGCTCTACAGCTATGAGGGCCTGTAGCTCCGAGACTCTTCTTGCTGAAGTAATTGCTAGTAGCAGAGCTGTTTTCCATAAGAACTTTATATCACCGGTAGCAGCTGGTTCAAATGGAGGCAGGGTGAGCTTTTCCAACACATAATTGAGGTCCCATGAAGGTATTGGCGATCTTCTAGGAGGCCTTAAATTGTGTGGCTCCTCTAAGATACTGCTTTAGTAAAGGATGAGAAAAGATTGGTGGCTCTGTATTGTAATGAGCCGAAATAGCAGAGGCATGAATTTTAATTGATGAAAAAGATAGGCCTTTGTCAAGCATCTCAGTTAAGTATTGTAATATCTGAGAAATATTTAGTTCTGCTGGGTCAGTTCCTTGTGCTAGATTCCAAGCACAGAATCTCTTCCGTTTATCAGCAAAAGATTTTCTAGTACTAGGCCTTATGGCTTCCGAAATGACATCCATCACAGCTTTACTAAGAGGTGTTGCTTGTATAACTACATGATCAGCCATGCTGCCAGATTCAGTGTCTGGAGTTGATTGTGCAGGATCTGATTGTTTTGCTGGGACAGTAGGTGAGGTCTTTGACATAAGGTCCAGGCTAGGTATTGAGACAAGCTCCTTAGGATTGGGTACCAGTATTGGCGGGGCCAGTCCGGGGCAATTAGTATCATCTTTGGTTTCTCTTGTCTGACTTTTATGAGGACCTTGGGAAGAAGAGGCAGAGGAGGAAAGGCGTAAACTGAACCTAAGTATAGGGCGTCCACCTTTCCATGCTTGTCTGTGATAAGTCCTTGTGCAGAATCTTTTCAATTGATAATTTTGAGGAGAGGCAAATAGATCTATGTCTGGGCTCCCCCATTTCTTTATCATGCTGAAGACTTGTGGATCTAGTTTCCACTCGTGGGGATCCCTAAGGTTTCTGCTTAAAAATAGTCTACCAGAGTATTTTGCTTTCCTGGCAAGAATTGAGCTTGAATATGTATTTGGTAAGTCAAAGCTGTGTCCCACAGTGTCATGGCTAATCTGCAAAGGGGGTATGAGTGTGTGCCCCCCTGCTTGTTTATATACCACATGACAGTGTTGTCAGTCTATCAGTAATTGTCCTGGATGAAGTAAGTCCTTGAAGGCTGTTAGGGCATTTTGAACAGCTAGCATCTCTTTCTGGTTGATATGTAGATGCATTTGTTTTGGGGTCCATATGCCCTGACTGCATCTTCCCGCCATGTGGGCCCCCCAAGCATAATCCGATGAGTCTGTTAAGGTTTGGCTGGCAGGGGTAAAGTGAAGGTCAGTCCCATTTTTTTGGTGACATGCCTTTGCCCACCATAGAAACTTCTGTTGTAGGCAGGGAATGAGAGGAATCATTGTTTCTAAACTGTGACGATGTTGACTCCATAAACTTTTTAAGTACCATTGCAGTTTCCTAATATGCAGTCATGCATATGGAATCAGTAGGATGCAGGATGCCATGAAGCCCAAAGCCTGCAGAATTTGTCTTGCAGATAACTGGGTTTTTGTTGCCATCAGTTTGAAGTAAGTAGTCAGTTGCCTTTACTTGTCTGGCGTGAGGTAAGCCATCTGGTTGTATTCAAGCTTGCACCCAGGAATGTTATCTTTTGAGAGGGTACCAGTTGTGATTTCTTTTCGTTTATTGTGTACCCTAGGCATGTTAGAAGCCTTTTCACAAATGCCAGGTGTTGAAGAAGAATGTCCTTGTTCTCTGCTTGAATGAGACAGTCGTCCAAGTAAGGATATATTTGAATACTTCCTTGTCTGCAAAATGCAATTACTGGTGCCAGGCATTTTGTAAAGACCCTGGGCGCAGTAGATAAGCCAAAGGGCAGTGGAGAGAACTGGTAATGCATTAAGCCAGTCTTGAATCTGAGGTATCTTCTGCACGACTGACTTATTGGGACATGCAGGTATGCCTTTTTTAGGTCTAATGTCACCAGCCAAGCATTCTTGCCCAGCACGGGCAGAAGCTGCTGCAAAGTCAGAATTTTGGAATGTCCAGGTAGGTGTTCAAAATCGATAAATCCACTTATTGGCCGCCAGGGCCTTGTCCTTTCTGGGTACCAAGAACAGCCTTGAGTAAAAACCTTGTCCTTTTTCCTGTTCTGGCACTGGCTGAATGGCCCCCATATGCCATATCCATGAGGGACGTAACCGTTTGCCATTGGCAGAGGATGGAAATGGAATCTGTATCCCTGTGATACTGTGTTTAGCACCCACTTGTCCTGGGTTATTAACTGCCAATTTTGAGCAAAAAAGTGCTAATTTTCCCCCCCAAGGGTGCTGCAAGTTCTTGGTGCAGGTAGAGGGAAGTCATTAGGACTGTTTTCTGTATGCTTGCGCTTTATCTCCTCCAGATTTGGAGGTAGAAGCCTCCCATTGCTTTGACCTGTATGAATCTTGCACCTGGTATCTGGAACCCTTAGGGCATCTGGATTTGCCCCTTTGAGCTCGGTCTGACACAGGAAAGGACCAATTTTTTGTAGGCCAGTGTCTACTGAATCTTGATGGCTGCACTTGTAAGTCTTTTACAGTTTGCATAGACTTCGCTTTGTCTTCCATTTTCTTTAAAAACTCTTCTGCCTTAATTCCAGAGTATCATGCTGTAAAGGTGCATCTAGCAATTTAACTAACAAGATCACGCAAATTTTGTTCCTTTAGCCAGGCATGCTTCCTAATCACAGATCCAGTAAATGCGGCCCTGCAGGAGACCTCTAAGGAATCAAAACCACATTGCAAAGTATGCTTTCCAACCTGTTCAGCTGCATGCAATAATTCCTGCATTTCTTTATTTTCTGCACATTCACAAATCATAATCATTTTCTGTTTTAGCAGACCCATAACATGTTGCTGATACTTGAGCATATGAAATTGACAGTTTAAGTCTTTTATTGCCAAGGTAGCAGATGTATAAACCTTTTTTCCTCATCTATCCAGTGCTCTTGAATCTGTCAAAGGGGGTAGGGTTTTTTGCTGTTGAGGCCTTAACTCCCTTTGGACCCTGTGAAATGGTTTCAGGATCAGCAGCAGGGTTTCTAAATAAGAATTTGCGTGAGTCAGGGACCCTGCAACATCTGTCAGGCTTGCTGGGAGCCGGAGGTAAGGAGTCAGGGGTCAAGCTTGACTCCAAAAACACATCATCCACAATGTCTAAAACAGGGGGTATGGCTAAACGCCTGTGCTGATGAAGAAGGAAATCCCCGAGACTCTTTTTTGATTCTGAGAAATCTTGGCTCTCCCAGTGAAAATGCTCCCTCAAAGTATGCAAGGTTTCACCAAATGAATAATCCTCAGGAGGTGATGCAGATGGTACAGACTCCTCTGCATCTGTATCCTCATAGGGAGGTACAGATAAATTCCTAATCAGAAGAGGAATCAGAAGAAATAGAAACCTGATCTAAAAATTCATAATCAGTGTCTTGCCTAGGCCTCTTAACTGGAGGGGGATGGGTACCCCTGATCAAGGTAATAAGGTCTTCAGCCATTTTGATAATTGTTTTTTAGGCATAGAGGCCTGTGCACATGGCTCATGCATAATTTTTTTTACTTTTAGAAGTTGCTTTTGTTTTTGGTTTTGCAGCTGTCAGTCTGATATACAAATGTTGAGGTCTGAATACACCCTCAGAAGCCGGTGCCTGCTCAGCGGCTCCGGACCCATCCGAGGGAGATACATCCGTCAGTCCAATACCTTGAGTATCTCGCGGCATGCCTGACTCCACATGGGTGTCGGTAGAGTCCTGCAACTCAATAGTAGCAGATATCAGGGGCTGCAAAAGCACCTCACTGAGTACCGGCAAACTGGCGACTGCTTTAGGAGAAGCTTAGTCATCTGTTTTGGATCTGGACTGTCTTTCTCGGTCCTTTTCTTTGCGTTTTTTATGTACTCCTGTAGTCGGATTGCTATCCAACGACATTTCTGGGTAGTTAAATCTGTTTCCAAAATACTTTGAGGCAAAAATATACAGACGCTTAATAGTGAGTTGGTTAAATCTAGCACAAAACCAACAGCCAGGCACGTTGTGATCAGGGCCTAGGCAAGGAATACAGTATAAATGGAAATCCTTATGAGGTATTTGCTTCCTACAAGTAATACAATTAACTTTTTCTGACATCAGCATGGAGCAAGAAAAAAGTTTCCCCAACGGGGTACTTAGCTTTAGTGAAGACTTCGGTTCTGAAACTCAAACTGGAATATTTCCGTAGTCTGCCGACCGGCACTTGCGAAATGTTTCTGCTTCGGGCACCGTGCGGCAAAAAGACGGAAGAAAATGGCATCGGCTGCATGTTTTATACCCCTGACGACCTGACGTCATGGAAGAGGAGACAGCAACCGACGCAGGACCCAAGACTTTGGAATTCAGGCCGAATGAGAGCAACCTGCCAGCAGATAACCTAAATGTAATGACTGCAACAGTGAAACACTAAGAACATCCTCCAGACACTGGACCCAACCCAACTTGGTTTTGTCAAGGGCAGAGCATGCTTAACTCAGTCTAGTGGAGTTCTTTCAGAAGGTCAACAAAACAATGGATGAGGGCAAAATGGTTTACACTGCCTACCTTTACCTGGCCAAGACATTTGACACAATATCCCACTCGGGCACTGTTGACAAACTCGACTTTGGGTATAAACCTTTACGTCACCCAGTGGACAGCCCAGCTAGCTCACAGACCGGATTCCAGGAAGTAAGAATTGAGAAGTCCACCTCTACAAAGAGGCCAGTCACAAGTGGAGTCCATCAGGGACTGGTGCTGGGAGTGCCCCTTTTTTGACATCTATTTCGCTGAAGTCAAGGCCAGTGTCAATGGCCTCAGACTGACTAAATTTGTAGATTGCAAATTGGGAGCAGTCATAAAATCTACCAACACAAATGTTCTCCAGGAAGGGATGACAGACAAATAACTGGTGTCAGAGCCATGGACCAAAGCTAAATGTCAAGAAATGCATAAAAGCATCCTTTGGGAAGTTATCCACCCCCAAGATTTGCCCCAGTAGTCTGGGACTTGAAGATCCACAGATTGTAATCCAACGTTTAACCATTGTGTACTTACAGTAGTGAGGAAATCATTCTATGTTGTGCACTTTCACACAAAAGTATGACACCTAGGTCCAAGATTGTTCCACTGTATTTGGCATTAATCAGACTATCACTGACTCGGGTGGGTGGTGCTGGTGGTAGCGTGTTGTCGCCAGCCAGACGCCGCCCGCTCGATGATTCTCAGCCGCCTGCTGTGTGTGTGTGACATGCGTGGTGGGGCCTCCTTCGTTGAAGGTTGTGCGTTTAGGCCGGCAAGCCAGCATGTAAACTCGTACAATGCCCCCTTTGCTATGTATCTAACCAGGCATATCCAGCAATTTGAACTTCCACAGAAGTTCCTCAGTAAAAGGAATACAGGAATCAAGTAACATCCTATAAAGACTGCCTCAAGGCCCTAATTCCTGTATTCTGTTTTCTATAGGCTGTTGAAGGGAGATCTATACCTGGCATACAAGTTATTGTCCATCCCCACCTTGATGAACTTCTTGCACATCTGCAAAACAACAGCACCAGAATTACCCATTCTAAAGACTTGAACCTCACCTGTGATATAAATACGACCTGCTAGACAGACAGGTATGTAATCCCAGAGACTACCCTTCCCTGGAAGAGGCTCCACCATCCACATGAAGCAGAGTTCCTCCCTAAACTTATTCAACCTTGGACAATTAAATGAGGAACAGGAAAATTCATCCCTGATTTGGCATATGTCTCTAATGGACACAGGTCACCTGTAAATGGTTCATCTTCCAAGCCCTTGCTTACACTTGTCTATGGTACCAGAACTTCTCAGTGATTTGGGATACATGTCTAGGCTTTAAAAGGCCCATCTGGTTGTTAGCCTAGTACACACCCTATGAACCCTACAGACTGCAAAAATAGTCCTCTGTCTTATAAACAAAGAAATTAAATCTGCTAGCCACCTAGAAAGCTTAATTTTTGATGCATGTTGTCCTAATTTTGTCTTGGAAATAATACAAATACCTGGTCTAACTTCCTAATATCTTTAGTACAATGTAAACAGAACCTGAATTGCCTATGGACATCCAAGTTATGGAGGGTGTATTCTCCCCTGTTAGAAAAGTTTGGAAAGAATACAGGCAAATCAATTTGTTGATTCAAGTTTGATTCAGATGCCATTTTAGGAAAGAAGGATTTGTTCTTGGTGAAAGTCAATCCTTGTGAAAAATAAAGGAAGGATGGGGCTTGCATGAAAGTACTTGCAGTTCCGAAACTCATTTTGCTGAAGTAATGGCAATCAAAAAGATGGCTCGTCGAGAGAAGACTTTTAAATCTGTTAATGCTGCTGATTCAAATGGTTTTTGGGTCAAAGACTGTAGTAAAACTAACGCCCCAAACTGGAACTGGATCTTAAACAGGTGGTCTCAATAAAAAAAAAAAATGCCTTTAAAAAAAGCTTTGGTCACCTTAAGAGATGCAAAAGATGAATCACTATGTCCTATGTGAAAGTTTGAAATGGCGTCCATCTGGACTTTAATAGTAGAGTAACAGGAACCTCCCATAAAAACGTTCAGAAAGAAAATCTAGTATTGCTGGTAGAGGGACTGAGAAATAGTCCAAGCCCTTTGTGGATGTCCAAATAGAAAACCTTTTCCATTTGGTTTCTCAAGTCTTTTTGGTTGATTTCCTACAAGAAGAAATTATATGGACTATAAGTTCATAGGTAGGTACTAGGCTATTGGCCCTAGGGCCTATACAAGCCTAGCCAAAAATGTACCCTGGCTTTCACCACACAAAAAAATTATTTTCCTGTGCCCCTGTCGAGCAGAACCACAGAAGTGATCCCCGGGGTGAATTTCCTATTACCCATCCAATCATCAAAATTTTTCTTGGAGTGCTAATGAGGAGCTCTGTTTGACAGACAGGTAGTCTGTTCCAAAGTATGGGAAGTCTCTGGGACAGGAATCTATCCCTCCAGCATGTTCTGTTTATTGTGGTGACAAGGTTTAGGTCCCTAGAGCGTGTAGATCGGAGGGATTGGGATTTCTTTAAGTGGAGCATGTCCAACAGCTCTGGGTTTGACATAGCTTTGTATGTTAGGCAGAGATCGCCTCTGAGTAGGCGATATGCAACGGAGTAAACCTGGAGTTTTTTGAGATTGTCTGCGTAAGGCATCTGTTTGAGGTCAGTAATCCTCTTTGTGAGGTATTTTTGCGGCCTTTCCAGTTGTTGTAGATGTCTTGTGAGGTACATACCAAAAGGGGCGTTGAACTCTATAATGGGTCTAATGAGTGATGAGTAGAGGGGAACAATGACCTTTTTTCTGGATGAGAAACCTTTTGTGATGAGGTGTGCCACTTAGAAGGATTTCCTGACCACTTTGGCAATGTGATTATCAAAGGAGAGACTACTGTCCACCTGTGACACAAGGTCTCTTATCACACTTTCAGTGTTAAGTAAACTACCGCCTATGTGGTAGTTCATGGGTACAGAATTTTTACCAAAGGGGATGACAATGCACTTTTTGGCATTGAGCTTGAGACCATGTCTTTGACACCAGGCATCTGTCTCAGTGAGGCCCTTTTGTAGGATGTCCACATCGTTAGGAGTTTCAATTATGGCTCCTAGTTTGCAGTCATCTGCAAATTTAGTTAGCCAAAGACCTTCTGTGTTAACCTGTACTTCAGAGAAGTAGATACCAAACAGGAGAGGACCCAGGACTGAACCCTGTGGTACTCCACTTGTCACTGGTCTGAAGTCACTGTCACTGGTCTGAAGTCTGATTTGGAGTCTGTTACTTTCACAGTGTGGGTTCTTTCAGTAAGCCAGTTGGCAACCCATCTTGTGACATATGGATTTATACCTAGTTTAGTGAGTTTATCTATAATTCCAGAGTGAGGGATGGTGTTGAACACCTTGGCGAGATCTAGATAGGCTGTGTGAACCACCTTACCCTCATCTATGGCTTTGGTGACTACTTCAAAGAAGTCTATTAGGTTTAGGAGACATGATCTGCCTTTTACAAATCCAAACGGTGTGGGGTCCAGGGTTTGGAGATCTCCAATGTCTTTGTTTATGAGTTCCATGATGATACATTCCATGGCCTTGCAGAAGAGGCTCGTCAGGCTAATGGGGCAGTAGTTCCCGGGATCCGTTGTGGACCCTACTTTGTGGAGTGGGATAACTGTTGCGGTGCACCATTCAATGGGCACAAAGCCTGAGGTGAGGCTATGATTGAACATGGTACTTAGGTGGGGTTGCCAGTTCATTCTGTAGTTCATGTAGAAGGCAGCCTAGGATGTTGTCAGGGTCCCATGGATGCTGTGTTCTTGGCTTTGGAGAGTGAAGCTTTTACCTGTGCAGCCGTGACTACAGGAACTTTGCATTCTTCCGGTATAAAGATGGGCCCTTTAGGGGGTGAGTGGGGGGTCAAGTTAGCACTGAACCTATCTGCCAGGATGTTGGCAATATCAGTTGGTTCTGTATATTTAGTGGCATTGTGCTGTAACTCAGAGCAGATCTGAGTGTTGCCATTGAGATTTATGACATTGCTATAGAATGCTTTGTGGTTGTCTTTAGAATCAGTGGCAATTTTGTTTTCATAACTAGCTTTGGAGGATTTTATGAGGGATCTCAACTTCTTACTGAGGCTGACCAGGGAGTTCCTCCAATTGTGGGATTTTACTCTTTTGCAACAGTTTCTTTCTTCTATTGTAGAGTTTGTTTATGGCAGAAGACCACCAGATTGGCTTCCTTTTTTTTGGAGGACAGCATCTTGGTTCTGTTAGGGATAGCACGACAGGTGAAGAAAGCCTGGCATCTCTGGCTACTATTAAAATTGGAGAAGCCTTGCAGTTAGTTTTAGAGTCTGAAGATCCAGTACACGCATCCCGGGTTGGTTGACTTGGCAGATCTGGAATGGGTTCCAATACTCTTGGTGGGAATGCAGAAGATGAGGCCAACGAAAGGGTAACCATACCTGCCAAGACCAAAAAGGGGCAATGAGGATTACCCTGGTCTTGCACTTCATAGCTTTTTGAATGAACTTCATGAAAAGAGGGATTGGTGGAAAAGCGTGAGCGACTGGGGTCCAAACATGGATCAGAGCATCCCTTGGTGACTTGTCCCTTGGGTGGGAAGAGGATAAAATAACTTACATTTATTTTTGAGGTAAGAAACAAACAGGTTGCAGCAAGGATGGCTCCAGCTGCTGAAAATCTCCACTGCCCCTGTTTGAGAGACCAGTCATTAGATAATGACAGCCCTGCTCAACCTGTCCACTAACATATTGAACGTCTCAGGAATGTGCATTTCTACCAGAAAGTGTTTTGAAGATATCACCCCATTGCCAAACTTGCATGGTCTCTCGGCAGAGGGTACAAACTTACTCCATCTTGCTTGTTAATGTATCAGACCACTGACATACTGTCTGTGTGAAGAGAAATCACACCTTTGGGTAGGAGGTCCTGAAAAGCCTGCAGTTCTAGAACTGCTCTCATCGCCTGGACACTGATATGTTTGTCCTCTTCTGATGAGCACATCCCTTGAACAGTCTTCCCTTTGAAATGCCCCCACCCCAACACAGAAGGGAGGCATCCATGGTGACTGTGGCCTTGGGAGCAGGTGGGCAAAAGGACATGCTCTATACTACTGTGGGAGACAATCTACCAACTTATGCAATTTCTGCATAGCTGAGTAAGACAGACTCTGGTGTGAAGGCAGTGAAATTTCTGTCACCATTGTACTACCAATGTCCACTGTAGGACTCATGAGGCATGCTGCTAATGGGATCAGTGTAATGACAGAGGCCATCAACCCTAAAAGGCTGAGAATAAGTTTTGCCTGTGGGCGTAGCTATTGCATCACTTGATAATCTATGAGCGTTGATGATTAGACTCTTGCAACAGGGAGTTCTGCAATTTGTTGGACTGTGCCTATCTGACATTCTATGAATTCTACATTCTGCCTGGGAGGCAGTTTACCCTTCTTGCATTTGACTGATATTCCAAATTTATTTGCAAGAGTTAGAAAGAATGTTTGGTGTTGTACTAGTAGATCCTCGGAGGTAGCAATCGTCTACATCCAGGACGATCCGAATCCGTTCCAGTCAGATGTCAGCTGTTACCTACGGCTATAATCTTGGTCAGTACCTGTGGGAGGGGGGCCTGTGTAGAAATCTCCTGAATCGCCTCTGAACTTGATGCGATAGTAGGCATCCAGGAGATCGACACAGCACATACAGTCATCCTTCCTCAATAGAGGTAGAATGGACTGCACCATGACCATCCAGAACTTTGTCTGACATACTGATTTACTGCAAGGGAAACCTTCGGCAGACCATCATGGCACCACGATGCAACTCTTAAAACCACAAATTTACTGAGCAAGACTGAAAAATGCAGGAATAAAAATTGGTCAGATAAGCACTTTCGGCTGATATAGCCTTCTTCAGTTCATATGTGAATCCTGCTACAGATTCTATTTAAAACCCAGATGCCCAATCACAAATGTGGGGTGGACTACATATGCAAATGCAGATTCATAGTCTTAGTACTTATTTGAAAGATAGCGGCCAACTGTAGTTCTAGAAATTAGCCAACAGTCAGTAGTGAAGCATTCAGTGGTAACTTTCCTATTGGATAAGCTTCTTAGTTTTAACCAACTGTTTTCTTGGACATGCATCCCTGTGGTGATAGGTTACTATAGGACTCATCAAGTCCAATCATCCTCTTGTGGCTTATTGCCATGGCAACAGAAAGTGAGAGAGACAACTGGTATCAGAAGAGACAGCAAATAACGGCTGCTGGAAGCTTTGTAGCAGCAGTAAGAAAGAAACACTGCATCATGATAAATAAACTTTCTATGTTACATAGCCTCCTTAGGGTCCTGTTCTTAGCTTCCTTGATTTTAAGATAGGTCTTCATGGCACTACACTGTTTAAGCCTGGAGGGCAATGTGCTCTTAAATTAATAATCCAGTTAATTTCTCTCCGATTCTTTATATCACCTGCTCTTGGGCTAGGTTGAATACATTCCAGGACTTTAAATGTAAACGTGTTGGATTATGAGCAATGTGCATAGCAAGCGCATTAACTCCTCGTTCCTTATGTCTCTCATTTGACATAGAATCCGATCCTTAAGGTGCTGATCAGTTTTTCCTACAGAGAAAGCTCTACATGAGCAGAAAGATGCCATATAGAGAAGATGTCATATAGTACAATTTGCAAATACATGAAAAACATAGGTACTATTAGAAATAGGGTGAATAAAGATGTTGCTGCTTGTCAATGTGAGTGCAAGCTTTACAACGATGGCATCTGAAAGTGCCTTTTCTTACCTAGGGTGTCTGGTGACCAAAGCCATCTTTATTATACGAGGCTTTTTATGTTCCGTTTGTTCTTGTACGAGAACCTAGGTTTGTCTCCTATGATATTTTTAATCCTCTCATCAGCAGTCAGTATAGGCCAATATTTTCTGATGGTGTCACACACTTGTTTATTATCAGTACTATATGTCAAAAGACAATTAAGTTGTGAATTACTGTTCTTACGGTCACCAGAGGACGGAGTGGTCAATTGTTCAATGTAGTAGGGATGGCCCTTAAGGCTTCTCATATTCTCAAGGTCGGTGGTCAACTTGAGATTCGACTCTTTGTAGCCCCTTGCACGTAAATTACAGTGCAATTTGTCACATTCTGTTACAAAGTCAACCTCTGACGTGCATAAACGTGAGACACTTGTGGCTTGATTTTCAAAGATATTTTTAAAAATATGAATTGGGGTGCATACTCTGGCGATGTAGGTAGTGGTTTCTCCAGGTGCCCTTCCTATGGAGGCAGGTCTGTAAGCCAGTTTCCGGAT